>NW_024717445.1:0-16406 GCF_018991925.1 Homarus americanus | reverse complement strand
TAAGATGATCTTGCAGCTTCATATAAATTCACTAAACAACAATAATAATCCAAGAGTTAGTAAGGCATCACCTGGTCATGTTAAGCCCACCTGGTGAAGATAAACATGTTGGTAATGTTTGTATCGTGACTGAACCACCTCACACAGCAGCCCTGAGGCTTTAGACCACTGACTTAAGTGCTTACATTATACAAAATAACGCTCTGTAATGGCCGATGATGCTGTTTTGGTTGTCTAATTGTAGTTTCCAACACGGTAATTACAGCAGGTATCTTTTTATTATCCTGCCATTAAAATAATTAAGTGAATTTATAGACTTACGTAACATCATGAAAGTATAAACCGATGAATTAAAATTAAATAATTATCTTATAAAACTACTAATCTATTTAATTTTCCTTTGAGAGTTAAAGGGATAAAATACACACTAACTGGAGTCTAACTAACCTGGTGTGACTCCTCTCCGCCCCACCCAACACATAATCATCCACTCCAGGTAACCTTACACCGCCTAATGGAGCCAAACCTAATAGAATCACACCGAACTTATCCAAATAAACTTTTCAGTGGGTAACCTTGACTCTACCACACCTTGGCTTTAGACGCTGGTATAATTCTGGCTGGAGGGACCGTAGTCATTATAAGGGAAGCTTTTTAATAATAGCCATTACCTGCCTCCCGTTAACACTCATGAAATGTTCCTAAAATTAAACAAACTACAATTAAATCCAAATCCTTTTGAATATTTACATAATTTACTGGAGTGTTTCATTATGTTAGTGTGGGGGGCGTTTGTTGTGGCCGGGACTCCTCTTCAGATAATATAAATACAGATAATGTTGTTTTAATAAGTAATCTCTTAATGAAAATGTAGAGAAAATTGGTCAACAAATCTTAACAGTTATCCTGATTTCTTAAAGAACAATAGAGGAATAAGAAGAGGAGGAGGAGGGAAAGAAAAGAAAGCATAAACAAAACAATATAACAAAGATGAACAACAGAAAAAAATGAAGAGTAAGATGAAATAAACTTAGACTGATCAAAAAGACGTATAACAATCTGATTAAAACTAATCACTATATTAGATAAGATCAGATCAGATCAAGGTTAGGTTAGTTTTGGTTAGATAAGGTCAGGTTAGGCTAGGCTAGGCTAGGCTAGGCTAGGCTAGGCTAGACTTGTTTTACACAAGGTTAGGTTAGGTTAGGTTAGGTCAGGTTAGACTAGGCTAGCCTAGGCCAAGGTGGGTGGAGCTTTGCTGACGTCAGCAGGCAGACTTCCTCGCCTACCTCTCACCTCTTATAAACAGAACATTTTGTGGCTCTATATACTGTACTTTGTTATCTCAGTATCTCACATAGAAAATAATGCTAATAGAGAGTTTAATCTTGCATATAACTTTAGCTAAGGACACCAGTCAGTGTGGTGGGTGATACACAGAAGGAAAGGTTAAAAGAAAAACAATGTATTTCAGTTATAGTCTTGTATTTAAATAACTGCAGCTTAAGATAGGGTAATGATGACTATATATATATACAGTTGCCTACAGAAGTTCTTTTCCTCCCTGTTTGTCCATTATACTAATAATGTAGACATGAGGTGACAGGAGTTATGACTTCATATGATAAGTGTTACAGCCACTGACAACAGATTATCAGATTATGGGGGGTGGGGGTGGGGGGGCAGTTAGAGCAGGTGATCACAGGTGCTGCCTTTGCCTCCAGGTGTGAGTGATGTGACAGGAATTATGACCTCACAAGACAAGTGTTACCTTCACTGACACTTGTTTCATCAAAAGATTAAACACGTAGACGTTTACAGTCATCCATAGACTCACATTTATGGTACAACAGTTGCAGAAGTGCATGCAACACACCTGGTTCCACATTGAGCTGAAGAATCCAACGATGCAGTGTACTGATAGATGGGAAACGAAATTGACTTCTATCAGGCAAGTAGTGATAAGCTTTCGGGCTTAAGCTGCGAAAGGTCAGTACTCGACTGATATCCTCCTCAGACCAGTATATTACAGGGACACCAGTTGAGAACAAAATCACTTGGGAAGAGAAAAAAACTACTAAAAACATCATTAGTCGCAGCAGTAGCCTTGATAAAAGTATTTTCTCTTTGGTCTTGCAAATAAATCCTCTCCTTCTCCCATCCTTTTTTTTTTCTCAGTGAGAGGAACATCTCTCTCCCTCCTTACATCATCCAGTGCACGTTGTAAATCCACAGTGATCAGAACTGGTCTCTCTTCCTCTGACTTGTCTGCTACTATTAATGTTCCTATGTCCAATAGGGCACAGAGAGAGAGAGAGAGAGAGAGAGAGAGAGAATTGTAACTATGTACAATTGCCTACAGGATAACCTTTCCTCCCTGTTGTGCTCATTATATTAATAATGTAGACATTAGGTGAGGTTCTTAGATTAGACTTTTTGTGCAAGAGATAGGAAACGTAGGACTTAGGTGTGTTCTCCTGTGGCTGGGATAGGGCATGTAGCTGAGAGGATAGATAGAGTCTTGTCAGGGAAGTACCAATCCGGTAGTGTGTCTTAGAGTAGGAGGCAACGACAAAGGAAAGGTTAGGAGTGAGGAACTTTTCAGCAGGTATAGGGAGGCATTAGGGAAGATTAGTGATAGGGTAGGGAACCCAATAGTATGTGGTGTCTCGTCTAGAAGAGGAGTTGGCGGTGAAAGGCTGTCCAAGGCAATTGCTATAAATTGCCGACTGGAATAAAAAAAACATTGTGTAAGCAATGGTTGGGCGTTCATTGATAACTGGCGACGATTCTACGGCAACGACTACCTGTACAGTCGTGACGGGGTACACTTGTCTGGAGCGTGAAATTGTCACTCCGAAGGGAAGTTTCGCCAGTAGATAGAGGGGAGTATAATTGGTTACTCAGAACAAGGGGTAAAACAGGACCAGGGAAGGGTAGGTTTAAATGTGTACTATACAAACAGTAGGAGCATTAGAAATAAAATAGACTTGCTGAGAGCGGTTGTATGTACTGAGAATGTAGACGTCATAGTAGCCACCTAAACCTGGATGAATCTGGCGAGCAAGAACTTTTTATCTGTATCTGAGTAACACAAAGAAGGGTACAACCTTTTTCACAAGGACAGGGAAGGTAGGAAGGGGGGAGGAGTTGCACTCTTCGTCAGAGATACATTAAAATGGTGCATTAATAATACAATAAAGGGTGAAATAGGAACTGAGTCTGTATGGGTAGAAATGGCAGAAAGAAGCGAAAACTAATTATGGGAGTGATTTACCGGCCCCCCAAGTCTTGGGAAAGAAGCAACTCAGCCCATATGGCAGGAAATGAGTAGGGCAACAATATACAACAACCTATGCATTATGGGGGATTTCAACTTCAGAAATATTGACTGGGACAACATTGTAGGTGACTATGAATCTGAAGACTTCCTAGACGCAGTACAGGACAATTTTTTGAATCAACTAATTACAGAACCTACTAGAGGTGACAATATAGTAGACCTAGTATTAACAAATAAAGAAAATATTATCAGAGATATCACAATAGGGGAAGAACTTGGGAACAGTGATCACAGAGAAATCAGGTTTACCCTAAATTTGGAAAGGAAAAATAATGAAAATATGGTCAGAGTCCCAGACTTTCCATCGGCGGATTATGAGGGGTTAAGAAGGTACCTAGGCTTAGTTTAGAGTGTGTTGTATACACAATGTCCCGAGAAAGCAGTCATGATTATAAGAACCAATTTCGTCTTTCACTGCTTTTGAAGGCTATTGACTTAAGGGGAGGGGGGGGTGAGAGGCGTGGCCTAGAATGGCGGACAGGTGTAACGCTTGTCATTAATTAATAAAGAGCTTGTAAGCTGGTAAGATTAATTCGTCGAGGAATACTTCTCCTTTGTGAGTCAGCTTATTCACAACTTGATAACTCGGTTAAGCGTGAAAGACTTTGGCTCCTCCTCTATAAAAAAAGTCAACTTGTTATATCAGCGTTCATGTAGAGCGGGGAATCATTAGTTTAGGCACAGCCGGTGTTTCGCATAGTGTATGTGTCTTAATATTGGCATAGTTTATGTGAGTATATGTTTGTTAGCATAGCATGTGTGTCTCAGTGTTGACATGCCGAGTATATCTCAGTTTAGGCATAGCGTGTGTAGTGCATTCCAGAGGCAGGCGAAGATTTACACCCTCAACTGACTGGGTTTCGTGTGTATTCCACTACAACAACGAGCATTGCCCAGCGTGCTTGTTCAGTTTACCTTCATCGCTCTTTAATACGTGGGAACAACACAAGAGGCGGTTTTCTGTACAGTCTTACAACACCAGTGACGATCAATCCTGTGTCGTCCAGGGCAGAGTTGGATCCTGACATCAATTATACAGACATTCCACTCCACCAATTCTATTTATATCATTCCACTCTTAGGTAAGGTGGATCAAAGGGTATAGAAATCTAGAAGGGTGAAATAACATTGGTGGAAAGCTAGAGTGGAAACCGACAGGAAAATACCTCCCCCTCCCCACAAAAATATTTAACACACGGGTAGAAAAATCAACACACATTGTATATATCCTGACTTTACACATATAGTATACCAAGTGAATCTATAACACCCACGGAGATTCACAACACTTCAAACTAAACTATCTTACAAAGCCTAACGTGTCCTTAATTAGATCAGGTTGGGTATAGTGATTCTATTTCATCAGGTGAGGGTTGGGAAGCCTTGTGTTCTCCCGTTAAAGGACCAGCTTGTTACCTATGCCTGTAAACCTTTTTTTAAAACACAATTATGATTAGATTAGGTTAGGTTAGGTTAGGATAGGTTAAGTTAGATTGGGTGAAGTATGGTTAATCCGTGAATTAAAACAAAATTTTTTAATCTTCGTTTCGTTAATCTGACAATTTATTTTCGTGGGAGTAGCAACAGCAAGAAGCACCAGGGTTGTATGCAGAGATGGGGGCTACAAGCATAATGAATTAACGAGCTTCAAACACTAAACAACCTTGAATGACAGACCACAAACGACACAATCTCTTCCCCTGATAACACCAATTACAAGAAAAATAAATATACCAGATTAAACTCTTCTTATACACAGGAAGAGCCAAGAGTGTTTAAAGGAAGTTAGTTTGATTTTCTATAATATCAGTAATATCGATTCTAACATTACAAAGTTGTTTATCCGTCAAAGACTTTTTATGCATTTTATAATTTTATATTTATTCCCCGATATCCTGAGTATGTCCATTCGTGTGTTCGGTTCCGTGTATGATCATGTGTTATTGTGTTCGTGTGTCGTCCGTAGGTTCGTGTGTTCATCTTTCTAGGAAGGAAGTTTAACCCTGACAGCTTGAATAAAGGACCCTGGCCAAACTCTGTACCTGACATGACCCAACCTAACCTAAACACAATTTAAACTAAACTGAACACGACTAAACCATGCTGCTATCTATCTAAATTTTGTCAAGCTCAAATAATCCTTGTCACCACTGTCATACACCCACCAACCCACAGTCATACACCCATCAACCTACAGTCATACACCCATCAACCCACAATCATACACCCACCAACCCACAGTCATACACCCACCAACCCAGTCATACACCCATCAACCTACAGTCATACACCCACCAACCCACAGTCATACACCCACCAACCCACAGTCATACACCCACCAACCCACAGTCATACACCCATCAACCCACAGTCGCCACCCATCAGCCCACAGTCATACACCCCACCAACCCCACAGTCAAGCAATACCAACCCACATTATTACCACAACCCGCAAGTCAAACACCCATCAACCCCACAGTCATACACCCACCAACCCGAGTCAGCCACCACCAACCCCATTCATACACCCACCAACCCACAGTCATACACCCACCAACCCGCAGTCATACACCCTGTGCAGTCATGCACCCATCAACCCCACAGTCATACACCCACCAACCCCACAGTCATACACCCGCAACCCGCAGTCAAGCACCCATCAACCCACAGTCATACTCCACACCAACCCACAGTCATACCCCCACCAACCCAGTCATACACCCATCAACCTACAGTCACACACCCACCACCCCACAGTCACACACCCACCAACCCACAGTCATACAGCCACCAACCCACAGTCATACACCCATCAACCCACAGTCATACACCCATCAACCCACAGTCATACACCCACCAACCCACAGTCAAACAGCCACCAACCCACAGTCATACACCCACCAACCCGCAGTCAAACACCCATCAACCCACAGTCATACACCCGCAACCCACAGTCATGCAGCCACCAACCCCACAGTCATACACCCCTTCAACCCCACAGTCATACACCATCAACCCCAGTCATACACCCATCAACCTACAGTCATACACCCACCAACCCAGTCATACACCCATCAACCTACAGTCATACACCCACCAACCCACAGTCATACACCCACCAACCCACAGTCATACAACCACCAACCCACAGTCATACACCCACCAACCCACAGTCATACACCCACCAACCCGCAGTCATACACCCACCAACCCGCAGTCATACACCCATCAACCCACAGTCATACACCACCAACCCACAGTCATACACCCACCAACCCACAGTCATACACCCACCAACCCGCAGTCAAACACCCATCAACCCACAGTCATACACCCATCAACCCACAGTCATACACCCATCAACCCACAGTCATACACCCACCAACCCACAGTCAAACAGCCACCAACCCACAGTCATACACCCACCAAACCA
Organism: Homarus americanus; assembly: GCF_018991925.1. Taxonomy (NCBI): domain Eukaryota; kingdom Metazoa; phylum Arthropoda; class Malacostraca; order Decapoda; family Nephropidae; genus Homarus; species Homarus americanus. Next base: position 9,630 of record NW_024717445.1, on the reverse strand, counting down.
CAGTCATACACCCACCAACCCACAGTCATACACCCACCAACCCACAGTCATACACCCACCAACCCACAGTCATACACCCACCAACCCGCAGTCATACACCCACCAACCCGCAGTCATACACCCAACAACCCACAGTCATACACCCACCAACCCACAGTCATACACCCACCAACCCACAGTCATACACCCACCAACCCGCAGTCAAACACCCATCAACCCACAGTCATACTCCCACCAACCCACAGTCATACATCCATCAACCCACGGTCATACACCCACCAACCCACAGTCATACACCCATCAACCCACAGTCATACACCCACCAACCCACAGTCATACACCCAGCCTCTGTATCTGACTTTACCTGACCTGACTTAACCAGATCCAATCAAGAAAGCCATTATTTTTCACCTCTATTACACCTTGAAGCAGGTATTGAGGCCACCTGACCTGACCTCAATTACTCTGCAGTATTCCCAAGGCATCTGACCACCTCTGCTAGCGTATTCGGTACACCTAACATGACATGACCTGACCTGGCCTGGCCTGACCTCCAAGAACGAGAAAATATACCCAAGATCTATTTAAATCTATCCCAGAAATTTAAACCTTCAATATATTTGTTTTTAGTTCATTGGTTATGTCTTTGTTTTGCTCTTGTGTTTACGGTTCTTGTTTATGAATTAAAGAAACGATAAGAGAATCCAGCCCATCAAACTTCTACTGATAATCACAACTCGAATTATGCAACTGAAGAACAACAACAACAATAAAAAGAACAAGAACAAAAAGAACAGCAGGATATAATTCCTATAGAACCTCATGACTAGTTTATTAATGCCTTAAGAAACACTAACAACAATCCTCAGCCAACACGGACCTACAAAACATCAACAAGGTGACGACAACAACAGCTCAAACGCTCCAGCTTAACTCCTACAAATTTCCGGGAGTTTAGTGTCGCTACATGAAACAAACACGGCGGCGAGTCCTACAGCCACACACTGTAATGGTCGGCGGAGCAAAGGACGAGACAGCGACGCGTATTCATAGGAGATGTGTGTGTGTTGTGAGGTAGTGAAGGACCACAACATCTCACGTTTTGTGTTACACGTCAAAGACTGAACAATGTGAAGCAGCGGCCCTCCCCCCACACCACGCTGCCTGTAGTAACACCACCGTTAATAAAGGACAAAACGGTACAATATGGAGGTGGGGGGTGGCGTGTGGACAAGGCACGAGAGAGCGGCCTTGTTAATATGATGGTCACCAGACACGGCCAACACCAGGTGGCGGGTGCAGCTCTTCCTGCTGAATAAAAACCAAGAGCGAGTTTGACGACGCTACACGAACACCGTCCTCAAGGGGGACATCTTGGACTCGAGTGTGAGAGATAGAGACTCCCAAACAATCAAACACGTCTGGTTAATTCCTTCACTTTTATATAAGAACACATTCGTCTTCAACTAAACACGATTTCTTTTCAACTTCTAAAAAAATTCCTCTTCGACTCCAAGGCTGAAATTCGAGTCCCACTTGAAACGAATAAAATAAAATATATGTGAAGAGAAAATGTAAATAGTGTGTTTGACTGTGTGAGGCTGATGGAAGCAACACGAATTATGCTGTATAATGGGTTGTGTTCAGTAAGGTCAGAGTGATTAGTGGCGCGCGCCATCACCACTTCCCGCCTCCTATACACGCCCCTACACCCACCACGCCTCCCTCTTGCCCAACTCAACACGCCCACTTAGCTACCCCTACACGCCCCTTACCCTCCCCCCACCAGACACCACGCCCCTTGCTGCCTACCCCTTACGCGCCCCCACCCCTCCACACCACGCCCACCCACTCATCGTACACTAATAAGGTGATAAGATTACCTCATCATGACACTGGTGTGAATCAGCATCAGGAACTCACCTTCCCCTGCATCAAGGTGCCCACCCTCACCCACCCTACCTGGCAGCCACTCACCTGCGTATTATACCACCTGACACGGGAAATCACACACACACGGGATGACACGGCAGAACACAGTGCTTGTAAGGTAAATAGAAGCCAGTCTTAATGGGTCCCAACCTTAAACTATTAGGACTGAGGCCCATTAGTATTGAGAGCCGTCAGGATTGGGACTCATTAAGACTGAGGTCTATTAAGACTGGAACCATTAGGCCTGTGGTATCTTTGGACTGAGGCTCATTAGGACTGAGAACCATTGGAAATGTGACCAATTAGAATTAGGGCCCATTAAAACTGGGACCCAATATGACTGGGGCCCATTAGGACTAGGGCCCATTAGGGCAGGGGTTCATTTGATAAGATGCCCACCTAGTAAAATTGCAAAAGAGGGCATGCAAGATTATTCTCTCCCCTTCCTACTCCACATATCAAGAAGCGCTCAACACACTGACCCTTTCGACTCTCACTGACCATCACCACGACCACATCTGCAAATTTGCTAAGAAGCTTCTACACCATCCTCGACACCGGCTCCTACTACCACCTGAGATCCCTAGCCCGAGAATTGCTGTTTGACACCACAACCGCATCCAGCCCATAAGTGCACGAACTGATCGCTATAAGAACAGCCCAGTCCCAACCATTGTAAAAATTATCAATAACTTGTAATAAACCAGTGTATTCACTCCCAGTAAATACTACTTCTTGCACTGTCACTATGTTGAAATGCACTGTAGTTTGAGCTTTTCCCCATCTAGTTATTATATATCTTATTTGTATCACTTATGTTACTTGTATATTATTTGTAATTCGAAACCCATTCCCCAAATATGTAACTGTATATTTTCAGCCTTCTGGCTGCCAAGCTCTTTCAATAAACCGTTATTATTATTATTATTATTATTATTATTATTATTATTATTATTATTACACTTAATTCTACCAGTTGAATCACAGGTGATGGCCGTCAGCCACGGTAGTTGAACACCAACTCAAAACAAGGGTTCGACTCCCTAATGAGAAAAATGTCCAATAAACAACATTTCAGGTCGAGTTGTTTACATATTGAATGGGGGACGGCCATCTTGTTTCCCTTTTTCACCGGGGGATTCTGCCGGCCGGTGTCACGACATGGCCGCCGGAGCCCATATAGCCCCTTTGTTACTACTGCTGCCGGATACACCTGTGTTGTAACCATAGGTGTATCTGGCACCTATACACACCTGCCTCGAAGTCAGGTGTAACCACCACCTGTACACACCTGTACATCACACACCACAACACCTTCCACACTCCCAACCAAACTTAAAGCAATTATTATATATCTATAGTGTAACTAACTACACATTACAATACACTGAAATAATAAAACAAAAATATATTCAGAATCTAAGAGAAGTATAGGAGAATAATCCTTAAATACAAACTCTATAAAACTTAATCTTGGTTACACCGCATTTTTTTCAGTAAGACAATATATATAATTACATTGGGCAGTCCATTACCACAAATTACACTGATAAACGGTACGTAATGGATACTGAATTACAAGTCTCATAACTAAGTCTGGCTAAAACAGTGGTAGACATTGTTTAGACATAAGCCAGTTGACTGCTGAGGTGAACATTAAACTAGTATGATAAAAATAGCAACCAATGATTTGAAGATTAATTAATGCAAATGTGAAATACCTAAGAGAATAGCAAATAAATGAAATACACCAACGCAATAAATAAATAAGAATGAATGGAAAATTATTGAACAATAAAATGAAAATAAGAAAACGAATAAACAGTAAAATGAAAATAAGTAAGAATAAAAAAAAGAATAACAATTACTACAATAAAACTAAATAAAACAAAATAAACAGAAAAGAATAAGAAACACAATAAATAAATAACACAGCAACACAAACAACATCATTTACTGTGTTACTTCACATCAACGTGTCCAACATTTGTCTTGACTCCATTTTCGTGAATATAACACATCCCGGTAAAAAAAAAAAACACCAACGACAACAATAAATAAATAAACATTAAAAATAAATTCAATATATTTTGCCTAAGATTTTTTTTACTACGAAGTCAGGGCAAAAAGTTTGTATACGAATCTTCCTCAACATAATGCGGGGAAGCAGTTCTTTCACCACAGTTATACTCGTAGGTTATACTGTAGAGATCCCCGTGTTCAGAATACAGAGCCACTTATTGACGGTACAGTTACAGCCATTTATTGACGGTACAGTTACAGCCACTTATTGACGGTGCAGTTACAGCCACTTATTGACGGTACAGTTACAGTCCAAACTTCTTGTACACTTGGGGGCGGTTGACAACATGTGAACGCTGCTTGCATTATAAATTGTCAGAATAAAAAACTAAAAAAAAAAATCCGATACTAAGAAAAAACTGAGTAAATTAATGTTAAAATATCAATCTACCTTACCTACATCACCTCCTTAAGTAGATGGTATATTATCCAGCATGTCCAGGGAATACCCGAGGAACCGACTCTATTCAGAGATAGTGAAGAAAACAAATTAAGTGAGATAGTAGTAACGATGTTAGTAAGCAAATAGCCAAACTAAAGCCTAATAAGTCACCTGGTCCCGATGAGATATTTACCAGAGTATTAAAGGAATGTAAGGAAGAGCTTAGTATGCCCTTAGCAAAGTTGTTTAACATGTCATTAAAAACAGGTGTAGTACCAGAATCCTGGAGGATAGCGAATGTAATACCGATTTTCAAGAAGGGGGATAGATCACTATCCTCTAACTACCGCCCAATCAGTCTAACATCAATAGTAGGCAAATTACTGGAAGCAATCATTTCAAACTCTATTCGAAATCACCTGGAGAAGCACCGATTGATCAATGATTCCCAGCATGGCTTCACAAGCGGACATTCTTGCCTAACTAATCTATTAACATTCTTTTCATCAGTTTTCGAATCGATGGACGAGGGGCACAATTATGATGTGGTTTATCTCGACTTTAGCAATGCCTTCGACAGAGTCCCCACGAAAGACTAATTAGAAAGGTAGAAGCTCATGGCATCAAAGGTGACATCCTTAAATGGATTAGGGCGTGGTTACAGGACAGGAAACAGCGAGTGAGCATTAACGGCACTAAGTCCCATTGGAGCAACGTCACAAGTGGAGTTCCCCAAGGCTCAGTACTTGGACCACTATTACTTATTATATACATAAACGACATAGATATCGGCATTGACAGCAACATCAGTAAATTTGCTGATGACACTAAAATAGGACGTGTTATCAAATCTGACGAGGACTCGGCAAAACTACAGGAAGATCTAAACAAATTTTTCGAATGGTCTGAAAAATGGCAGATGAAATTCAACGTCTACAAATGTAAAGTACTCAGTATAGGAGATGTAAACAGGGAAACCAGATACCAGATGAACAACGATGCCATAGAGAAATCCGACTGCGAGAGAGATTTAGGAGTAATGATAAGTAGGAACCTTAAGCCAAGTAAACAATGTGTTTTTGCTCCTAACAAGGCTAATAAAGTACTGGGTTCATACAAAGGAGTGTTAGTTACAAGACTAGGGAGGCCATCCTAAAACTGTATTTTGCTCTTGTGAGACCACACCTGGATTACGCAGTTCAGTTCTGGTCACCGTATTACAGAATGGATATAGAATCCTTGGAAAGAATTCAGAGGAGAATGACAAGACTAATCCCGGGCATTAGGAACCTTGAGTATAGAGACAGGTTAAAGCTTCTTAATTTGCACTCCCTTGAGAGACGTAGAGCGAGGGGCGACCTGATAGAGATGTATAAGTAGAAGGCAGGGCTAAACAAAGGTGACATTACAAAGGTACTCAAACTATCCAACCAGGAGCGAACTCGTAACAATGGTTTTAAATTAGACAAATTTAGATTTAGGCTTGAAATAGGTAAATACTGGTTTGGAAACAGAGTAGTGGATGAATGAAACAAGTTACCAAATATCATCATTAACTCGAATACCCTGAATTGCTTCAAACATAGGTTGGGTGTAAACGGGACTGCCCAGTATGGGCCAATAGGCCCGCTGCAGTTTCCTCCATTCTTATGTTCTTATGTTCTTATGTATTGTCTAAAATAATACAGTATAATTGGTTATTTTACTTCAATTATGACCTTGTGTGATAATAAGACATAGTACCATAATAAACCTTTTCTCGAACTGTTAAATAACTCAACAAAAATAATAATAATCCATTCTAAACAACGGATTATCAGACGTAGATGTCATAATTCAGCTCATCATAATTATCCATACACTCTCGTGTATAAATTCCACCGTCAAAATTTGTATTGTCGGAAGAAGTTTTACTGTCTGAATGTCTGTCTAATTCTACAAAAACTCTCCGTTAGTATCCGTCTATTTCCTCTGTTACCTCATCACTTAAGAGTATTACAAAATATTACCACTGACTGTAACACCTGATGTGCAATGTGCATACTCATATTTATAATCCTGTGTATTTTGTAACTGAAAGAAAATACAGGTACAGGAATATTTAGTTACTCCTGCGGTATACAAAATTATACATCTATCTATCTATCTATCTACTGTATCTATCTATCTATCTATCTATCTACTGTATTTATCTATTTATATCAATTTTATTAACTCACCTGTACCATTAATCATCAGTATATTTATCTTAATCTTCTTCCCATTTTGATTTATTCCTCTTAACAATGTATGTATCTACACCCACAAACATACCTACTATCCACTCCCAAACACCCACAAACAAACCTACTATCCACTCCCTACACCCACAAACATACCTACTATCCACGCCCTACACCCACAAACATGCCTACTATCCACGCTCTACACCCACAAACATACCTACTATCCACGCTCTACACCCACAAACACACCTACTATCCACGCCCCACACCCACAAACAAACCTACTATCCACGCCCCACACCCACAAACAAACCTACTATCCACGCCCCACACCCACAAACAAACCACGGCTTCCACGCCCACACCCACAAACAAAACCTACTTCATCCACGCCCCTACACCCACAAACAAACCCACTATCCATGCCCCACACCCACAAACAAACCTACTATCCACGCCCTACACCCACAAACAAACCCATCCACTCCCTACACCCACAAACAAACCTACCATCCACGCCCTACACCCACAAACAAAACCAACTATCCACGCCCCACACCCACAAACAAACCTAATATCAACGCCCTACACCAACAAACAAACCCCATTTATCCACGCTCCTACACCCACAAAACCCACTTCATCCACGCCCTCCAACACCCACAAACAAACCTACTATCCACGCCCTACGCCCACAAACAAACTTACTATCCACGCCCTACACCCACAAACAAACCTACTATCCGTGCCCTACACCCACAAACAAACCTACTATCCACGCCCTACACCCACAAACAAACCTACTATCCACGCCCTACACCCACAAACAAACCTACTATCCACGCCCTACACCCACAAACACACCTACTATCCACGCCCTACACCCACAAACAAACCCACTATCCACGCCCTACACCCACAAACAAAACTACTATCCACTCCCTACACCCACAAACAAACCTACTATCCACGCCCCACACCCACAAACAAACCTACTATCCACGTTCTACACCCACAAACACACACTACCCACCACCTACACCCACACAAACAATCCTCTAGTATCAAACGCCCCACACCCACACACCAACCTTACTATCCACTCCCTAAACCCACAAACAAACCTACTATTCACGCCCTACACCCACAAACAAACCGACTATCCACTCCATACACCCACAAACAAACATACTATCCACGCCCCACACCCACAAACAAACCTACTATCCACGCCCTACACCCACAAAAAAACCTACTATCCACGCCCTACACCCACAAACAAACCTACTATCCACGCTCTACACCCACAAACAAACCTACTATCCACGCTCTACACCCACAAACAAATCTACTATCCACGCCCTACACCCACAAACAAACCTACAATTCACGCCCTACACCCACAAACAAACCTACTATCCACGCCCCACACCCATAAACAAACCTACTATCCACTCCCTACACCCACAAAGAAACCTACTATCCACTCCCTACACCCACAAACAAACCTACCATCCATGCCCCACACCCACAAACAAACCTACTATCCACGCCCCACACCCACAAACAAACCTACTATCCACGCCCTACACCCACAAACAAACCAACTATCCACTCCCTACACCAACAAACAAACCCATTTATCCACGCCCTACACCCACAAACAAACCTACTATCCACGCCCCACACCCACAAACAAACCTACTATCCATTCCCTACACCCTCAAACATACCTACTATCCACTCCCTACACCCACAAACAAACCTACTATCCACGCTCTACACCCACAAACAAACCTACTATCCACGCCCTACACCCATAAACAAACCTACTATCCACGCCCTACACCCACAAACAAACCTACTATCCACACCCTACACCCACAAACAAACCTACTATCCACGCCCTACACCCACAAACAAACCTACTATCCACGCCCCACACCCACAAACAAACCTACTATCCACGCCCTACACCCACAAACAAACCTACTATCCATGCCCTACACCCACAAACAAACCTACTATCCACGCCCTACACCCACAAAACAAACCTACTTTCACGCCCCACACCACAAACAAACCTATCCACACCCCACACCCACAAAACAAACCTACTATCCACGCCCTGCACCCCACAAACAAACCTACTATCCACGCCCCACACCCACAAACAAACCTACTATCCACGCCCTACACCCACAAACAAACCTACTATCCACGCCCCACACCCAAAAACAAACCTACTATCCACGCCCCACACCCACAAACAAACCTACTATCCACGCCACACACCCACAAACAAACCTACTATCCACGCCCCACACCCACAAACAAACCTACTATCGATCCCAGAACGCACAAACAAACCTACTATCCACGCCCCACACCCACAAACAAACCTACTATCCACCCCTCACACCCACAAACAAACCTACTATCCACCCCTACACCCACAAACAAACCCCATTATCCACGCCCCTACACCCACAAACAAAAACCTACTATCCACGTTCTACACCCACAAACAAACCTACTATCCACGCCCTACACCCACAACCAAACCTACTATCCACGCCCTACACCCACAAACAAACCTACTATCCACGCCCCACACCCACAAACAAACCTACTATCCACTCCCTACACCCACAAAGAAACCTACTATCCACGCCCCACACCCACAAACAAACCTACTATCCACTCCCTACACCCACAAACAAACCTACTATCCACGCCCTACACCCACAAACAAACCTACTAACCACGTTCTACACCCACAAACACACACTACCCACCACCTACACCCACAATAGAGTAAAGGAGGAATACAGAGTGTACTTACTCAGGGTAGCCATACCACTCTGGGTGGTTGGTCCTTAGTGCAGCAGGAAAGAGAAAAATTATAAGTGGGTCATTCTATTCCTCGTGTGATGGATGGAAGGATGGATGGATGGATGGATGGATGGATGGATGAGAGACTGAATGGGAGGATAGATGGGTAGATGG
>NW_024717444.1:0-14628 GCF_018991925.1 Homarus americanus | reverse complement strand
TGTGGTAGTGTTATAGTGAACATGTGGCAGTGTTGTAGTGAACATGTGGTAGTGTTGTAGTGAACATGTGGTAGTGTTGTAGTGAACATGTGGCAGTGTTGTAGTGAAGAATGTGGTAGTGTTGTAGTGAACATGTGGTAATGTTGTAGTGAACATGTGGTAATGTTGTAGTGAACATGTGGCAGTGTTGTAGTGAACATGTGGTAGTGTTGTAGTGGACATGTGGTAGTGTTGTAGTGAACATGTGGTAGTGTTGTAGTGAACATGTGGTAGTGTTGTAGTGAACATGTGGTAGTGTTGTAGTGAACATGTGGTAGTGTTGTAGTGAACATGTGATAGTGTTATAGTGAACATGTGGTAGTGTTGTAGTGAACATGTGGTAGTGTTGTAGTGAACATGTGGTAGTGTTGTAGTGAACATGTGGTAGTGTTGTAGTGAACATGTGGTAGTGTTGTAGTGAACATGTGGTAATGTTGTAGTGAACATGTGGTAGTGTTGTAGTGAACATGTGGTAGTGTTGTAGTGAACATGTGGTAGTGTTATAGTGAACATGTGGTAGTGTTGTAGTGAACATATGGTAGTGTTGTAGTGAACATATGGTAGTGTTGTAGTGAACGTGTGGTAGTGTTGTAGTGAACATATGGTAGTGTTGTAGTGAACATGTGGTAGTGTTGTTGTGAACATGTGGTAGTGTTGTAGTGAACATGTGGTTGTGTTGTAGTGAACATGTGGTAGTGTTGTAGTGAACATATGGTAGTGTTGTAGTGAACATATGGTAGTGTTGTAGTGAACATGTGGTAGTGTTGTAGTGAACATGTGGTAGTGTTAGTAGTGAAGTGTGGTAGTGTTGTAGTGAACATGTGGTAGTGTTGTAGTGAACATGTGGTAGTGTTGTAGTGAACATGTGGTAGTGTTATATAACACGTCAAAATACAGACATTCACCCAGTTCAGCACCAGAAAGCGATACCTACACTAAACAACACAACTTGATCTTGGCATACTGATAAACAAGTAATGGCAGCTTCCCTGATAGCTCCCCACGTCGCCGAGTGTTGTTGCAAACATCAGAAAACCATAAGTCAGAAATTTGTAATTCCTCTAACCATTTCTTTCTATTCATGAAGTAAGAATTAATGTTTTTCTATAAAAAATCTTCCTATACTGGCTCCTTCCCATGAGTCTGAAGTCTAAAGTATTTCCCAGATATTCTTCATTCTCAAGGTAAGACTTAAGTTTTCTTCTATGGGTATATATTTCCTGTTAATTAAGTACGGCGGCACCATTTAATTACAACCACAGAAATGTTAGAACAGAGGAATGGTTTACCAGCTACATTATATACTGGTATACTGTTTTTGATTTAACAGACATAAAATGAACAAACATAACCTACCCAATTTAACCTAATATATCTAATCTAACCTAACCTACTCTATTTAACCTATTTTAACCTCTTCTAACCTACCTTATTTAACCTAATCTATCTAACCTAACCTACATTAGGTATGGCTATGGCGTTTAGCACAAGGGTGTATAACTGTCCGGAATAGACAAAATTTAAAATCAACAGTTTAAAAATTCCTTTTCCTATTTTTTTTTTAGATTTTCATGAGGTAAGAAAGCATTTTTGTATACAGAAAATCTTTATGTTGATGGTTAAAGTGCACAACCTTCATCAGTATTATGGTAATGGATCTTGATATGTACAGTAGCTAAAACAACTTTCTGTGAATGTGGGGTGGATATGCTCCGGAATGGTACGTGTGACTAGTGACAGCCCCCATATACCAATATTTATCGTCCATGGTCTCATATTGTTTCCCACAAAGTATGTACAGATAGTTGTTTTAGCTACTGTACATGTACAGGTATTTTACTGTGTAAATTATGCATGATCCCCTAGCCTACAGTTTTAGGATAATCAAATGTGGGAATACTATTAACACAGGAAGAGCCACAGTGTGTATTGCTTATATGAAACGCTTTTGTTTAAACAAATAAATAATTAATTAAGTTAGGTTGGTAGGTTATATTAAGAACCATAATGAACTTCACATAGAATTTCAAGAACAAGACATACGACGGCCATTGAGGTCAACATTACAGTGGATAATACTCGCATATAGCCGTTCCCTAACAAATATTGTACTGTAAATATGAACTCACTTCTCCTAAGGCTACCTAATTTAAATAATCTTCCAGAGAAAGCACAAGTGGTTGCCAATAAATTAACGCTGTGTGAACGACTAATAAATATTTTACATCACAACAGCCAACACTAGACTAAACACAAATCGTGTGAAGGGATTTACGCAAAAAGAGAGAAGCCATCTCTAGCAAGCTTGGTATTATTAGACATTTATCTTTTACCATAGTCTGTCCTTCACAGACACAAGTTTACGTTACGACTTACCAAATTTTTGTCCGAGATCGGTGAAGATCCCAGTGCAATTAATCGGTGGTCAGGGAGGTGTAAAGTCAACGCTTAACCCCCGAACACTTTAGTATGGGTTAAATTGTTGTTTTTTCATTAGTATATGATTTTTTGTCCACTTCCTACTGTGTTTTCATTACCTCAGATACACACACTTATCACCACCAGAATCATCATAAAATTATCCTGGAAGTCACCTGAGTATTAGATTCATTCACATTCATTACATATCCAAACTGACACACACAAACACACACACACACACACACACACACACACACACACACACACACACACACACACACACACACACACACACACACACACACACACACACACACACACACACACACACACACACACACACACACACACACACACACACACACACACAAATGGTCAGGTCTATAGCTCAGGCAGGTCCTAACCCGCTAACCTCTCACTAAAAACAGGAAAAACTATATCTGTCATCTACACAACAGGTAACCAGGTAAGACTCTTGATATAGAAATAATGAAACATTTTTTGTAGTTTGCCCCCTCCCCAAAAAGTCGTGTTTTTTTTCTAAGTCCTCTTAAAAAAAATAAGGCAACGTTGATTATCTGAAAAATTGGCTTGATTTCTGAAGTGCTTGAACTATCAACACGTCCAGTACTGCCCAGTAAGACCCTGCTATAACTTACGCTCTCACTCTAATACTGAAATTAATCCATCGCTTCTCTGGCGAGTTACCAAGTGGATAAGATATCTCTCCCGGACGGACGGACAGAAGGACTGAAGGACTTACAGCGTCATTTCTATACATCCCCAAACTTTTGGTCCGGGTGCTGCGAGAAAGAAATTTTGCACTGGTCAACAAGGAACCGCGCTGCCAATACAGTAAAACGATTGACTTTCTATTTTCATAAAACTTAGAAAAATTTGATGTTTGATGCTAGCTTAGGAAAACGTGGTATCCTTAAAGATTACATAAAAATACTTTGCTAGGCATTACCAGCTGAGAGACACCGTGTTACCTGTGCTAGGCGTCATCAGCTGAGAGACGCGGCGCTAGACCAGACAGTCGCTGTAACTCACTGCCCTCACCTGTGCCCTTGAACTCTCTCCTCTGGTTGGTCACGCTGCTGTTGCTGTCTGCTGTTGCTACTGTTGGTGTCTCCTGTTGCTACTGTTGTTTGTCCTGTTACTGCTGCTGTTTGCCATGTTGCTGGTGTTGTCCCCTGTTCCTTATGTTGTTTGTCTTGCTGCTATTGTTTACCCTGTTCCTTCTGTTGCTTGTCATGCTGCTGCTATTGTTTGCCCTGTTTCTGTTGTTGTTTGTCCTGTTGCTGCTGTTTGTGCTATTGCTGTCTCCTGTTGCTGCGGTTGTTAGGTCTTTCTGGTGGTAGTCTTTCCATGTCTGTATACAGTAATCCAGACTGGAACGTACTGGAGATTTGTGCAGTTAAAGGAGCATGTTCCCGTCGTTGTATTCAGAGGTAAGCTTTATAAATCCCAAACTTCGATTTACTTTTGTCACTGCTGCCCCCAGTTGTTGCGCCGTCTTCAGTGAATGATCTATCGCAACCCCAAGAACTTTCTCCTTATCGACAGTATCCAGGAAAGTGTTATTAAGCAGAATAGTTGTGATTGGATTGTTGTCTTCTATTATGTAATGTTAAAGATCTTTTGCCAGTCTCAAGACCATTTGAACAGCTCATGCAGGTCTTTCTACATTGTTGCGACGTCGTCTTGATTTGCTACCTTCCCCAATATCTTTGTGTCGTCCACAAAATTGACAATGTGGCTCGATATGTTTTCACCTATGTCGTTTATGTAGATGACAAACAGGGTGGGTCCAAGGATAAAGCCTTGTGGTACTCCACTGAGTGTACTCCATTTATTACCACTCTTTGTTGCCAGTCTTCGAGTCAATTGTTAATCCACAACAAAATCTTGCCTGTGATGCCGTGTGCCAGGATCTTAGAGGCCAGTCGTGCATGTGGGTCTTTGTCAAACGTTTATGAGAAATTAATGTACAACACATCTACTGGTGAGCCTTGGTCACGTAGTCTGTAACTGTTAACGTTTCAAGGAACGTGATTAAGTTTGTCAGACAGAATTTTCTTTCTATGAAACCGTGTTGCGCTGTGTTGATAAGACTGTGTTCGGTCTGGTGTTGGATGATGGCGTCCCTCAGAATGTTCTAGAAGAGATTGCATTTATGTGACGGGCATGCAGTTTTCCGCTGCACCTTTCCTACTCCTTCTTGTGTATTAGGTGACGTTGACTGATTTCCAGTCCCTATAGGCGCTTTACCCTGATCCAAGGATTTGCTGAATAAAAGTCTTAGTGGGGTGCAGATCACGTGAGGACCCTGCACGGTGTATGTCACTTGAATATTTCTATTTTATTTACGTGCTGTCGTGTTTGTACAGCATATGTATGTGGAAGTGTTTATATATTGAAGGTATTGTTGTTAATATTAATTAAATGCATAAAATGTACAAGTATTTTTTTTAATTATTACTAGTTTATTTAATTATTATTATAATTAATTATTATTATTATTATTATTATTAGTATTATTATTATTATTATTATTATTATTAATTATTATTAGTGTTATTATTAATTATTATCTACTATACTATAGGAATAGCTGTGTGTGTGTCTGTTCTGGGCAGCCGAAACGGCACAATCGTTATTCATCAAACTTGGTGGAAAAATCGCAAAAAATTCGTAGAGTGGAACAAACCTGGTCCCATGTCGATGGTTTCTTTAGGAAGGCATTAATTAACAATTTTGTCGCTGTACGCTGTCAGCTGGACGGCGGTTGCGCGCTAGCCAGGCACGAGTGTTCAAACTTTCACCAGGCACGAAGGGCTCACGTTCACTTGTTATAAACTATGTAACTTAAAATATTTCTGGTAATATCGTCTTGATTTTCCTGGGACGAGTTCGATGGTGTTCTGCCTCTAGTTTATTCAATCTTGCTATTTGGTTCCCGGTCAGTGGAAAATTCTTTATGTTCTGCAAACCATATTTGACACATGAAAGGGCGCCAAACTTATTTTAAGATTACTACTACTACTACTACTACTAATAATAATAATCTGTTGTGATAAGGTTAATGACTCTATAAAATAATATAAATCAGCGTAAATTTCTCGTGTTTCTCTTTCTAGGTCCCCTTACGTCGTGTTTTGCCTGTGTGGGGTAATTCTGATTTGGGTGACTCAGCTTCCTTCCCACCTTATTCTCACTCACCCCACTGTACACATCACATCACTTTACAGGTAAAATGATTACTATATACGGTACCTGGAACATCCAGTCTGCTCCAGGAAGCTTCCAATTATCAAAAACAATTGCGGCTCTTTGCTTGGTAGAGGTGTCGTGATTATGATCATTCATGTCGACATCCTGAAGATTCAAGCCAACCTCCCTCACCAGCTTGTTCTCCTTCAGGATGGGCTTGGCTTTTCTGGTAACCATGTAACAATTAATTTTAATTAGGGTGTCTGTCCTGGTGATGAAGGAGCTAGCTGTTTTGGTTGTGTTTAGTGGATAAGCACTGTGTTTAGGGTTGGGTTCACGTGGATGGGTACTGTGTTTTGGTTGGGTTCACGTGGATGGGTACTGTGTTTTGGTTGTGTTTAGGTGGTTGGGTGTTGTGTTGCTTTGGGTATGTATAGATTAGTGTATGAATGTTGATTAATAACGCATAATAATGAACTTTATGAGGCTGTGAAAAGACACGTGAACAGAAATAAGAAAAATAATAATAATAATAATAATAATAATAATAATAATAATAATAATAATAATAATAATAATAATAATTGATGATGATGAGGATGATGGTTAGGTTAATTATTATACTAAATCAACTTTTAATTTTATTATTATTTTGTTTTTTACATAAAATTTTATAACATTCATCAACGACGATAATAACGGTTGCCCCGTTTCAGGATTCTTCTGGTGCAATCAACACAGCGGGGGGGTGATTCATAATAACCGCCCTCATGTTGCTGCTTTCTGGGCCTCACGTAGGACGATGATCTGTAGCCGTCGTCAAACTCCCTCCTCCTGGGTCTTTTCCAGGGTGAGGAGTTGTAGCCGTCGTCAAACTCCCTCCTCCTGGGTCTTTCCCAGGGTGAGGAGTTGTAGCCGTCGTCAAACTCCCTCCCCCTGGGCCTCCTGTACGAGGAGTTGTAGCCTTCATCGTATCGTCTTTTACGGAAGGTTTTCCTGAATCTTTCAGGCTCCCGCATTTGTTTTGGAATCTTTTCGGAGTTGTAGTTGGGTCCACCTGGATACCGGAGGTATTCAACTTTCAGACACCGACGAGAAATTTTGTACAGTCCGCGTTTACCCACTGGTTCTCCATTGAGCCTGAGAGCTTCTTCTCTGCAAAATTCGCTACAGTACCTAGCGATGGCTGTACCACGGTGTAGACCGGTCTGGTGGTCACAGGGCATAAAGAAGTTTACCAGACCCCCGCAATGGCTGAAGAGAGATCGCATCTTCCGGTAGGTTACCTCGGTGGGCATATGTTTTATAAAGAGACCATATTGGTCAAATCTGTGAAAGTCGTCCTTAGGTATATCACAGACCGGATTAGTGTCTGGGTCTACCTCTGGCTGTGGAGTCATACCGTACTCGATCTGGATATCCTCAATATCGTGATTAGAACTCATTTTCATAATAATAACTGATTCTATTCAATATTGGATCCTTCAGTAGGACGTGTTTTGTTCTGCAGAAAATGTAGTAAGAGGCTTCTGAACTTATTCTAGTGTTTTACTAAACTTGTATTAGTATTATAATGAACCTATAATAGTGTTAAAGTGAACATGTGGTAGTGTTATAGTGAACATGTGGCAGTGTTGTAGTGAACATGTGGTAGTGTTGTAGTGAACATGTGGTAGTGTTGTAGTGAACATGTGGTAGTGTTGTAGTGAACATGTGGCAGTGTTGTAGTGAACATGTGGTAGTGTTGTAGTGAACATGTGGTAGTGTTGTAGTGAACATGTGGCAGTGTTGTAGTGAACATGTGGTAGTGTTGTAGTGAACATGTGGTAATGTTGTAGTGAACATGTGGTAGTGTTGTAGTGAACATGTGGTAGTGTTTTAGTGAACATGTGGCAGTGTTGTAGTGAACATATGGTAGTGTTGTAGTGAACATGTGGTAGTGTTGTAGTGAACATGTGGTAATGTTGTAGTGAACATGTGGCAGTGTTGTAGTGAACATGTGGTAGTGTTGTAGTGAACATGTGGTAGTGTTGTAGTGAACATGTGGTAGTGTTGTAGTGAACATATGGTAGTGTTGTAGTGAACATATGGTAGTGTTGTAGTGAACGTGTGGTAGTGTTGTAGTGAACATATGGTAGTGTTGTAGTGAACATGTGGTAGTGTTGCAGTGAACATGTGGTAGTGTTGTAGTGAACATATGGTAGTGTTGTAGTGAACATGTGGTACTGTTGTAGTGAACATGTGGTAGTGTTGTTGTGAACATGTGGGAGTGTTGTAGTGAACATGTGGTAGTGTTATAGTGAACATGTGGTAGTGTTGTAGTGAACATATGGTAGCAGCAGTGAACATGTGGTAGTGTTGTAGTGAAATATGTGGTAGTGTTATAGTGAACATGTGGTAGTGTTGTAGTGAATATATGGTAGTGTTGTAGTGAAATATGTGGTAGTAAGCAGAAAGTGGAATATTTGGTAGTAAGAGAGGAACATGTGGTAGTGTTGTAGTGAAATATATGGTAGTGTTGTAGTGTACATGTGGTAGTGTTGTAGTGAACATGTGGTGTTATAGTGAACATGTGGTAGTGCTAGAAAGAACATATGTGTGTTAGAAAGTGGAAATATGGGTAGGTTGTGAAAAGAAATATGTGGTAGTGTTGTAGTGAACATGTGGTAGTGTTGTAGTGAACATGTGGTAGTGTTGTAGTGAACATGTGGTAGTGTTATATAACACGTCAAAATACAGACATTCACCCAGTTCAGCACCAGAAAGCGATACCTACACTAAACAACACAACTTGATCTTGGCATACGGATAAACAAGTAATGGCAGCTTCCCTGATAGCTCCCCACGTCGCCGAGTGTTGTTACAAACATCAGAAAACCATAAGTCAGAAATTTGTAATTCCTCTAACCATTTCTTTCTATTCATGAAGTAAGAATTAATGTTTTTCTATAAAAAATCTTCCTATACTGGCTCCTTCCCATGAGTCTGAAGTTTAAAGTATTTCCCAGATATTCTTCATTCTCAAGGTAAGACATAAGTTTTCTTCTATGGGTATATATTTCCTGTTAATTAAGTACGGCGGCACCATTTAATTACAACCACAGAAATGTTAGAACAGAGGAATGGTTTACCAGCTACATTATATACTGGTATACTGTTTTTGATTTAACAGACATAAAATGAACAAACATAACCTACCCAATTTAACCTAATATATCTAATCTAACCTAACCTACTCTATTTAACCTATTTTAACCTCTTCTAACCTAATTTATTTAACCTAATCTATCTAACCTAACCTACATTAGGTATGGCTATGGCGTTTAGCACAAGGGTGTATAACTGTCCGGAATAGACAAAATTTAAAATCAACAGTTTAAAAATTCCTTTTCCTATTTTTTTTTTTAGATTTTCATGAGGTAAGAAAGCATTTTTGTATACAGAAAATCTTTATGTTAATGGTTAAAGTGCACAACCTTCATCAGTATTATGGTAATGGATCTTGATATGTACAGTAGCTAAAACAACTATCTGTGCAGGTGGGGGTGGATATGCTCCGGAATGGTACGTGTGACTAGTGACAGCCCTCATATACCAATATTTATCGTCCATGGTCTCATATTGTTTCCCACAAAGTATGTACAGATAGTTGTCTTAGCTACTGTACATATACAGGTATTTTACTGTGTAAATTATGCATGATCCCCTAGCCTACAGTTTTAGGATAATCAAATGTGGGAATACTATTAACACAGGAAGAGCCACAGTGTGTATTGCTTATATGAAACGCTTTTGTTTAAAAAAATAAATAATTAATTAGGTTAGGTTGGTAGGTTATATTAAGAACCATAATGAACTTCACATAGAATTTCAAGAACAAGACAGACGACGGCCATTGAGGTCAACATTACAGTGGATAATACTCGCATATAGCCGTTCCCTAACAAATATTGTACTGTAAATATGAACTCACTTCTCCTAAGGCTACCTAATTTAAATAATCTTCCAGAGAAAGCACAAGTGGTTGCCAATAAATTTACGCTGTGTGAACGACTAATAAATATTTTACATCACAACAGCCAACACTAGACTAAACACAAATCGTGTGAAGGGATTTACGCAAAAAGAGAGAAGCCATCTCTAGCAAGCTTGGTATTATTAGACATTTATCTTTTACCATAGTCTGTCCTTCACAGACACAAGTTTACGTTACGACTTACCAAATTTTTGTCCGAGATCGGTGAAGACCCCAGTGCAATTAATCGGTGGTCAGGGAGGTGTAAAGTCAACGCTTAACCCCCGAACACTTTAGTATGGGTTAAATTGTTGTTTTTTCATTAGTATATGATTTTTTGTCCACTTCCTATTGTGTTATCATTACCTCAGATACACACACTTATCACCACCAGAATCATCATAAAATTATCCTGGAAGTTACCTGAGCATTAGATTCATTCACATTCATTCCATATCCAAACTGACACACACACACACACACACACACACACACACACACACACACACACACACACACACAAATGGTCAGGTCTATAGCTCAGGCAGGTCCTAACCCAGCTAACCTCTCACTAAAAACAGGAAAAACTATATCTGTCATCTACACAACAGGTAACCAGGTAAGACTCTTGATATAGCAATAATGAAACATTTTTTGTAGTTTGCCCCCTCCCCAAAAAGTCGTGTTTTTTTTCTAAGTCCCCCTTAAAAAAAATAAGGCAACGTTGATTATCTGAAAAATTGGCTTGATTTCTGAAGTGCTTGAACTATCAACACGCCCAGTACTGCCCAGTAAGACCCTGCTATAACTTACGCTCTCACTCTAATACTGAAATTAATCCATCGTTTCTCTGGCGAGTTACCAAGAGGATGAGATATCTCTCCCGGACGGACGGACAGAAGGACTGAAGGACTTATAGCGTCATTTCTATACATCCCCAAACTTTCGGTCCGGGTGCTGATAGAAAGAAATTTTACACTGGTCAATAAGGAACCGCGCTGCCAATACAGTAAAACGATTGACTTTCTATTTTCATAAAACTTAGAAAAATTTGATGTTTGATGCAAGCTTAGGAAAACGTGGTATCCTTAAAGATTACATAAAAATACTTTGCTAGGCATTACCAGCTGAGAGACACCGTGTTACTAGTGCTAGGCGTCACCGACTAAGAGACACCGTGTTACCTGTGCCAGGCGTCATCAGCTGAGAGACGCGGCGCTAGACCAGACAGTCGCTGTAACTCACTGCCCTCACCTGTGTGCCCTTGAACTCTCTCCTCTGGTTGGTCATGCTGCTGTTGCTGTCTCCTGTTGCTGCTGTTGTTTGTCCTGTTACTGCTGCTGTTTGCCATGTTGCTGGTGTTGTCCCCTGTTCCTTATGTTGTTTGTCTTGTTGCTGCTATTGTTTACTCTGTTCCTTCTGTTGCTTGTCATGCTGCTGCTATTGTTTGCCCTGTTGCTGCTGTTGTTTGTCCTGTTTCTGCTGTTGTTTGTCCTGTTGCTGCTGTTTGTGCTATTGCTGTCTCCTGTTGCTGCGGTTGTTAGGTCTTTCTGGTGGTAGTCTTTCCATGTCTGTATACAGTAATCCAGACTGGAACGTACTGGAGATTTGTGCAGTTAAAGGAGCATGTTCCCGTCGTTGTATTCAGAGGTAAGCTTTATAAATCCCAAACTTCGATTTACTTTTGTCACTGCTGCCCCCAGTTGTTGCGCCGTCTTCAGTGAATGATCTATCGCAACGCCAAGAACTTTCTCCTTATCGACAGTATCCAGGAAAGTGTTATTAAGCAGAATAGTTGTGATTGGATTGTTGTCTTCTATTATGTAATGTTAAAGATCTTTTGCCAGTCTCAAGACCATTTGAACAGCTCATGCAGGTCTTTCTACATTGTTGCGACGTCGTCTTGATTTGCTACCTTCTCCAATATCTTTGTGTCGTCCACAAAATTGACAATGTGGCTCGATATGTTTTCACCTATGTCGTTTATGTAGATGACAAACAGGGTGGGTCCAAGGATAAAGCCTTGTGGTACTCCACTGAGTGTACTCCATTTATTACCACTCTTTGTTGCCAGTCTTCGAGTCAATTGTTAATCCACAACAAAATCTTGCCTGTGATGCCGTGTGCCAGGATCTTAGAGGCCAGTCGTGCATGTGGGTCTTTGTCAAACGTTTATGAGAAATTAATGTACAACACATCTACTGGTGAGCCTTGGTCACGTAGTCTGTAACTGTTAACGTTTCAAGGAACGTGATTAAGTTTGTCAGACAGAATTTTCTTTCTATGAAACCGTGTTGCGCTGTGTTGATAAGACTGTGTTCGGTCTGGTGTTGGATGATGGCGTCCCTCAGAATGTTCTAGAAGAGATTGCATTTATGTGACGGGCATGCAGTTTTCCGCTGCACCTTTCCTACTCCTTCTTGTGTATTAGGTGACGTTGACTGATTTCCAGTCCCTATAGGCGCTTTACCCTGATCCAAGGATTTGCTGAATAAAAGTCTTAGTGGGGTGCAGATCACGTGAGGACCCTGCACGGTGTATGTCACTTGAATATTTTTATTTTATTTACGTGCTGTCGTGTTTGTACAGCATATGTATGTGGAAGTGTTTATATATTGAAGGTATTGTTGTTAATATTAATTAAATGCATAAAATGTACTAGTATTTTTTTTAATTATTACTAGTTTATTAAATTATTATTATTATTAATTATTATTATTATTATTATTATTATTATTATTATTATTATTATTATTATTATTATTATTAATTATTATTAGTGTTATTATTAATTATTATCTACTATACTATAGGAATAGCTGTGTGTGTGTCTGTTCTGGGCAGCCGAAACGGCACAATCGTTATTCATCAAACTTAGTGGAAAAATCGCAAAAAATTCGTAGAGTGGAACAAACCTGGTCCCATGTCGATGGTTTCTTTAGGAAGGCATTAATTAACAATTTTGTCGCTGTACGCTGTCAGCTGGACGGCGGTTGCGCGCTAGCCAGGCACGAGTGTTCAAACTTTCACCAGGCACGAAGGGCTCACGTTCACTTGTTATAAACTATGTAACTTAAAATATTTCTGGTAATATCGTCTTGATTTTCCTGGGACGAGTTCGATGGTGTTCTGCCTCTAGTTTATTCAATCTTGCTATTTGGTTCCCGGTCAGTGGAAAATTCTTTATGTTCTGCAAACCATATTTGACACATGAAAGGGCGCCAAACTTATTTTAAGATTACTACTACTACTACTACTAATAATAATAATCTGTTGTAAGTGATAAGGTTAATGACTCTATAAAATAATATAAATAAGCGTAAGTTTCTCGTGTTTCTCTTTCTAGGTCCCCTTATGTCGTGTTTTGCTTGTGTGGGGTAATTCTGATTTGGGTGACTCAGCTTCCTTCCCACCTTATTCTCCCTCACCCCACTGTACACATCACACCACTTTACAGGTAAAATGATTACTATATACGGTACCTGGAACATCCAGTCTGCTCCAGGAAGCTTCCAATTATCAAACACCACAGGGCTCTTGCTTTGGTAGAGGTGTCGCATTATGATCATCTTGGCGTCGACATCCTGAAGATCTGCCAACCTCCTCACCAGCTTGTTCTCCTTCAGGATGGGTTTGGCTTTTCTGTAACCATGTAACAATTAATTTAATTAGGTGTCTGTCCTGTGATGAAGGAGCTAGCTGTTTTGGTTGTGTTTAGGTGGATGGGCACTGTGTTTAGGTTGGGTTCACGTGGATGGGTACTGTGTTTTGGTTGGGTTCACGTGGATGGGTACTGTGTTTTGGTTGTGTTTAGGTGGTTGGGTGTTGTGTTGCTTTGGGTATGTATAGATTAGTGTATGAATGTTGATTAATAACGCATAATAATGAACTTTATGAGGCTGTGAAAAGACACGTGAACAGAAATAAGAAAAATAATAATAATAATAATAATAATAATAATAATAATAATAATAATAATAATAATAATAATAATAATAATAATAATAATAATAATAATAATAATAATAATAATAATTGATGATGATGAGGATGATGGTTAGGTTAATTATTATACTAAATCAACTTTTAATTTTATTAATTTTTTTTTTTCTACATAAAATTTAATAACATTCATCAACGACGATAATAACGGTTGCCCCGTTTCAGGATTCTTCTGGTGCAATCAACACAGCGGGGGGGTGATTCATAATAACCGCCCTCATGTTGCTGCCTTCTGGGCCTCACGTAGGGCGATTATCTGTAGCCGTCGTCAAACTCCCTCCTCCTGGGTCTTTTCCAGGGTGAGGAGTTGTAGCCGTCGTCAAACTCCCTCCTCCTGGGTCTTTTCCAGGGTGAGGAGTTGTAGCCGTCGTCAAACTCCCTCCCCCTGGGCCTCCTGTACGAGGAGTTGTAGCCTTCATCGTATCGTCTTTTACGGAAGGTTTTCCTGAATCTTTCAGGCTCCCGCATTTGTTTTGGAATCTTTTCGGAGTTGTAGTTGGGTCCACCTGGATACCGGAGGTATTCAACTTTCAGACAACGACGAGAATTTTTGTACAGTCCGCGTTTACCCACTGGTTCTCCATTGAGCCTGAGAGCTTCTTCTCTGTAAAATTCGCTACAGTACCTAGCGATGGCTGTACCACGGTGTAGACCGGTCTGGTGGTCACAGGGCATAAAGAAGTTTACCAGACCCCCGCAATGGCTGAAGAGAGATCGCATCTTCCGGTAGGTTACCTCGGTGGGAATATGTTTTATAAAGAGACCATATTGGTCAAATCTGTGAAAGTCGTCCTTAGGTATATCACAGACAGGATTAGTGTCTGGGTCTACCTCTGGCTGTGGAGTCATACCGTACTCGATCTGCATATCCTTAATATCGTGATTAGAACTCATTTTCATAATAATAACTGATTCTATTCAATATTGGATCCTTC
>NW_024717443.1:0-13641 GCF_018991925.1 Homarus americanus | reverse complement strand
AGCCAGTAAATGTTAGCAGCAGGTTTTCTCTTCTGCTCATTAATATTAGTGAGTTGGTGGAGTTTCATTTTCATCTGTAAATTATGTTTGACGATTTTCCGTCCCAAGGTTCGTGATTTGTTAGTTGGTCTTTTTAATTCTTTTGGAGAGTTGTGTGTTCCAGGTTGGTCTTCCTGGCTGTAAATCTCGTTTATAATCACTTCCATGTTTTCTTCTGTTCCTGCCATTCAAAGTCGTCCAATCCTTCCCTCTCCGCCAACACTACAGGTTTTATTAATTTGTTTGACCACATCTTTATGGACTGGAAATATTAAATTTAAGTTATTAAAATATAAGAAAAAAATATATAATATAATTACCTAAGCTAGCCCCGTATGCTTAAAATAGAGGTACACAAGAACACGTGATAACCTAAACTATAAAAAGGTACTTAGCTATTATTTTAGGGGCTGCTATGAGTTGTAGAGAGTCTTAGAGGAACTGAGAAGCTAGAATATCTCTGGGTTGCCGGCTGTCTGCTAGATTTTAGAGAGTTGCCTTCCATGAAGTGTGAAATGAGCAAGGCGCTTCTACCGCCTTGTACAATTGTGTGACCCAATCGCGCAGTGATACATAAACAAGAACTAAATATTCATTATTATTTGTCTTTATAATATTATTTTTTAATAAAAATACATAATTACATTTTTAGTTAACTACTACCACCGATATCGTGTAAATTAAACGATATTAACGTGATCCATAGAGAAAGAGAAATACCGCACTACTTTCCGTGAAGTAATCCGTCTTGCGGGTGCCAAACAGTGTTTTTATCACTAATTTTTTTATACTCCGCGTAATCATTTCCCTAAACTAACTACTTAATTAAATCATTATTTAATGAGCAAATTATTTACATATACCACATTGGGTTGTTATCCCAAGTCCGATAACACACAAGATCACTACTACAGTGCTTCAGGGACCTGGTGGATAAAGGTGGACATTAATTCCCACATGGACCATAACTTTGTAGGGGTATCAAGATATTAATGTTGTCTAGCACTCAGGATGGAAGGAAACTCTAATGTGGTTTTCTTGTATAATATATAAGTTATATGATAGACAGTCTGGTGCTGGAGGTGCCGTGTGGTGGGGAGCTGCTCAGTAGAAGACGTTCGGTGAGTAGCGTGTTGAAGGAGGTAGATGTGCAGGAGCTTCGTTAGAGAAGATGTTGCCTGTTGCTGGCCTCCTGGTTGAAATAAATGTTAACAGCGTGGAGCTTGCTGGAGGAGGTGTTGCTTGTTCAGGAAGATGGGCAGAATGAGAGTTGGTTGGTGAGGAAGCTCAGAGGACAGCTGGTGGGTCGCCATGCTCGCTGGCGGGAGCGAGGACTGCCAGGCAGGCGAGGAGGAGCTAAGGCAGCCAGGCAGCGGCGGAGGAGGAGGTGTTGCTTGTTCAAGAAGAATGGTCTGAATGAATCTCAATGGAGAGACAGAGCTTATATACACCAGCAGCAGCCGCCATGAGTCATGTTGGGAAAACCCAGAAAGTCGCCGGTGACTGGTTCCGTTGCTAAGATACGGTAACATCTGGTTGGTTGCTAGGGAAGGCGGCACATTGGAATGCGATACGCAGTTTGTAGGGGAGACGTCCACTACAACTTTTATCATAGTGGAAAATATTATATTAGAATAAGGTTTTATTTATTATGTTTTATCAGTTCATGAGAAAAAATAAAGAAGCATAACGATTTTTCACCAATATGTTTATATACTTTTTATGAAGGCGAATAGAACTACAGTAACATATTTTTCAATAATTAGCTGAACATTTTACTCACACGGGTACAATAAGACTTACTATGTACAGTCCCCTCGAAATTATCGTTATATTTAACGTCGATACAATTTGAAACGCTGGATGAAATGCTTTGATATGATCATCCTAAGCTGGTACGCCTGCTCGCCACATCGGGGGTAAGACTGAAGGAGGGAGTCGTCCTTGTATGGCATACTGGATACTTCAATATAACAAGAAATCCATTAATCTGTATTAATATATGTCTCGTGCTGGGTAGAAGAAAGGCATATACAAACAAGCCACAGACTGATGATAATAGTAACACTGAAATACACGTTAAATGAGAGTGTTTCAGATCATAACTGAGACTGAGACAGACCTCAAAACGGACATTTCACCAGTGGTCGTTGTGCTAACGGAGTTTCATTCATACAGTTTCAAAATGTCAACTCATGTTGTTCACGATATGTCTGATTTATGAAGAGTGACTAAGTAAATAGTACTTGATATTAGAGTGAACAGCTACAGCAACATACAATATATCGGTCTACATGGGATCTGCTGTGATACTGATATGTAAATTGCATTGATTTAACACCGAAATAAGGATTAAAATTAAAGGACTTGAAGGCAACACACGCACACACACACACACACACACACACACACACACACACACACACACACACACACACTGTTCAAAGCTAAGTCTATTAAGAATATAAAAAAGTATATACTAAACATTTTAATATTATATGCAATTTTCTTCAAGAGGGTTTGGGAAGTTTACCATAGACTGTGACTTCTCTTCTCGGTGTTCTCTGGTCATCACACTCAGGCTATATTTTACCTCATTATATCCCTCGTATGGACTCTTTTGGTCTTATTTAATTTCTCTATTTCTCTCTGGACGAAAACAAATAACAGACCATACTGGAGTGTTCAGCCTCGCCCCCTCCTCCACCTTTAGTCCTCCTGGGGGAAATAAAACAAGAACAAATAGTGGCTACTTTTGCTTCACTTCTACACATCTGGCTTTTGTTATTATTATTTATTCCTGTTTTTAGAGGATAAGTTAGGCTTTGTATTTTACTCTACATAAACATTGTTAACAAAATTCATCCAGTCTATATACCTTCTTCTCTCTCGTGATCCTGCACCTGCGTTCTGTTGATCCATTGTGTAGTTTTATCATTCTACGGATTATCTCATAAGTACAGAGTCAATTTGCCAAAATAAATGAATGAAATAAGAAATATGTCTTGTCTGGTGGTGATGGTGGTGGTGGTGATGGTGGTGGTGGTGGTGGTGGTGGTGGTGGTGGTGGTGTTCTCTTACCTCCCAGTCTCACACCGTACTCCTGTGGTCTTCTTTACACACAAGGCCGTATTGAGGGGGGTTACGAGGATGACCCCCCCCCCTCCGACATTTCAGGATATTTTATAATTGGGACGGCACCTCGACCCAAAGTGGGCCATATAAACTCCTATTAAGGAGCGGTGCCGACGCTGTATCTTATTGTCAATGGAGACACACTTATATGAGTAAGCTATACTGTATATTCTTATAGAATCCTTTAAACATCAAATATTCAATTGTATTCCAACATGGCCGCCAGTTCTGTTCACTGGGGGTATTTATTACTTAAATCACAATTTTACCTTGAAAAATACATTGTGAATTGCGGGTATAAATTATTGTACACCAAATAATATAAATTAAATAGAGAGAGAAATAGGCTTCTGGCAGTCTTATTATATCATATGTTTGTGGTATAAAACATTTATCGACCGAAAGCCTGCAACTCCCAGCTGAATTATACTGAATATACCGAGTTAATGACTTTCTTCTCCACCAACTTTTGTGTCGTGTTATTATATATTAAAAGGTGGTCCCTTACTTAGTTATAATAGCAATATAATAATATGTAATAAAACGTAAAAACAACTGATAAAAAGTTGCGGTCCCCATGGACACCCACTAGTTCTTATAAGTTCCCCGTGGACCCCAAGATACAGTTGAAGCTTCACTTGGTGTGGCTGGGAAGGTTTCTCTGGCTAACTTATTCTAGAAAGCTTGAAGGTGGTTTTTGTCAGGGATGTGTCATTTTTGGTAGAGTTTGTTGGCAAAGGTTTTCATCATCGTATTTTTTTAAACGTATTTGTTATTTTTTGCTAAAAGTTATTCACCTTTAATACCACAAGAAAATGCACATAATTAAATGATTATTTTGTTTTTATGTCTTACTTAGAGAGTAAATGTCTCGAGCCGCTCCCTGGTCCTCTGACCCCCACCCACCCCGAGCATCATTTATAGATGCGGCCTTGGGTACACATTCAGGTTTTCTTAGCAAGATTCTCGCCTCGTGAATATAAGATCTCACCTAGTTTATATTTGTCGGTGTCCATCGTTGCTTGTAACTTAATATACATTCCTCACTGCGCTACCTGGTACACAAACCTTTCCTAACTCGGTGATCCTGGTAGCTGTATCATACTCTCTGTTTACATTAAGTTATACTCTCTCCTTTTATAATACACAACACCGTTCACTTCATCACACTTCTGTTATGGGTGCTCTCTCCACCTCGACACTCGGGTTATAATCTTATCGATCAACGATTCTCAGTACGTCAGTATTATTCATAATCAACTCCTATATTCCAACCCTCATATCCCGGTTATGAAATATCTCGACAACCTGCCTGTCCTTCACATACCTCAAATGCTTTACTGGTACTCCATTTTTTTGGTCAAATTTACTCCGGTGTTCCAAATCGAGATATATAGCTGTACCTTTTGTTAAATAATATTCTAATGTCAACCTTACTCGTGAAATGCCCGACTTCTAATACATTTCAAACTGAGATTTATCACAACTTCACGTTCCTGCAGCACATCAAATAATATTTCTGATTAGTCTTCCATTTCCCATAGAACTGTAGATTAAATACAAGTCATATATATTTTATCTATTTCATATTTATCTACATATATCCTTACATATCATAACTCCCTTGAGCTCCTCAGGTGAAGGACGAGAGCCCAGGAAGCAGCAAACATTCCCTCTCTGAGTCGCTATACTGAGGCGCTGAGCAAATAACGTGATACTCTGGTGTCTCGGTGCTTTCAAAGTCTGCAACGTTGGTCATTCA
The DNA here is from genome assembly GCF_018991925.1 of Homarus americanus. NCBI lineage: Eukaryota > Metazoa > Arthropoda > Malacostraca > Decapoda > Nephropidae > Homarus > Homarus americanus. The sequence goes on along the minus strand of NW_024717443.1, from coordinate 8,705 downwards.
GGAACTTCAGGGTGTTGGTGCCTCAGGCTCCCGGAGTCTCTGATCCTATTGGAAGAAAGCAGTATTCATGGCTCAGAGTCCTGTACTTTGCCTCTTGGTTTTATCTAGAGCCGCCCGTCATCCTTGTTCCAGCTGCACTTTGGGAGAAGCACATGTTTAATACCACAACAGCGTTTTAATGTTCTTCTAGGGGATTAAAAAGAGTTCGACAGTGTGCTTCTTGTTGGATCTGAACATCTGTGAATCCCTGTGCACTATGCAGTCCGCCGTGGTCAGACTCCTCTTAATGATGTCATTAACTTTGTCTCACATGCCAATCCCTGAAGGCCCCACAGACGAGGGCGTTGCTGTCGTGTTGGCCGACACTTTGGATAAGGCCCACAAGGCAAAGTTTTTATTTTCTCCGCACATAGAGCCAGGGAATCGAGACGAGTACCTAAGGTGGCCAGTGGAAGGTCCCCAGCGTGAGGAACATCACTGCCTACATACTGTACACGCCTTCTGCAGGTCTTTGTCACTCACCTGATCACGTCTGAGGTAATCTTCTTGATGGGTATATTTGCTGTTCATTGTGGTCATAGATCTAGCAGCTTGTGATGTGTTACTCTCCTACTGCATGGTGGCCTCGGGTTGTTTACTCCCGAGGTGTTCCGATCCCTCCAACCAGCTCGTCTGATGGCATACAGGACCTCTATAATACCTTACAACAATCTACAACAACCATAACACTCCATAATAACACAATCCTTCCATAACACTCCACCAGAACCACAACACCTTCATAACATCTCTACACCACTCTGCAAAAACAATATCTCATAACACCTAATATAGCATTTCATAGGATCCACAACACGCCCATAACATATCCAAAACACTATTATAACCACAATAACAACATCCTACAACATCTGCTAGACCAGCACAACACACAACACATTATCACAGCTTCGTCCCATCCTTAACATGCACATAACTCCATCACAACATTCATAACATCCTCACAACACTACAACATCATCCTCACAACACCACCATAACTTCACAACACCCTGGTGTATCTTATAACAAGCGTGTGACTGTATAATCTAGTTTCCACACACCAGCTCGACAATAAACCTTATCGGGTGCCGCTACCGTCCACTATTCTTCTCTAGTGATTCCTGTAGATCCTCTATCTTGTCAGAGGATACAGTTTGATAGTGAAATATATACTTGAATCAATTTTATATCACACTCACAGAGTATCTCAAGCACTACCCTCTACATTTGCTCTGATATTGTTTAACTTTCATTATAATTTTTTCCGTGCTTCGTGTGTTATGGAATATGAAGTAACTTGTACGCTTATTTTTGTTTCCTTGATAGTAAGAAATATAGAAATATCACTTATGGTTCATTTTACTAAGTTCCCCAAAGTTTTCAATCATCTAGTTATTTATTTACTTCCTTTGCATTACTTCAGAGATCTACAACACTTTACAGACAAGACCATCATCAATTAACAGCCAGAATATTTTGCTCGGGGATATTTAGCATTGCTCGCTATGGTATACATCCAGGTAGTAGGCAGCTACCACACAGGGAGGTACTACCGCCTGGGAAGATACTGGAAGCATAATGTGTTGTCTAATGATAGACCCTGCTGCCATATGGCATCACTTTCTGTCGTATTTACACACAATTTCAGGGTCTCAATTGTTTCTCTTACTATTGACAACACAACATACATATATTTTTTCTCACTCTTAATCTATTTTTTCTTTTTTTTCATCATCATCATCATCATCATCATCATCATCATCATCATCATCAATATTATCAATATTATTATTATTAATATTATTATTATTATTATTATTATTATTATTATTATTATTATTATTATTATTATTATTATTATTATTATTATTATTATTATTATTATTATTATTATTATTATTATTATTTTTATATTTTCGCCCCCAGGCCCCGATGTGGGTCAGTGACCTGTGCCCGGGTGGGCTAATCCCCGTATAAAAAAAGAATCTACTGTCGTGACCAGGGACACTACTGCCCCCGGGGAGGTAGAGCCATGTTGGTGGTCGAGGTTTGTGTTGGAGGAAGTCGCCGATGAAATGTTAGGTTGTCCGAGGCGGGAGAACGAGACCCACACACTTTAGCTGTATATAACACTCAAGTCTTTACAATAATGGTAAACCCTCAAAGGTTAATGAACATTTAGTATATTGTCAGAAGCAATTAACTGATAATTGATAATGACTGGAAGGCAATCAATATACACACACAGACACACACATATATATTAAGTGTGTGTGTGTGTGTGTGTGTGTGTGTGTTATAGAGAGAGAGAGAGAGAGAGAGAGAGAGAGAGAGAGTATTACCATTGCACTCAGGACTTGGTGTAGAAGAAAGTGGTAAAACTCTGTGACCTTTAAAGAGGAAGGAAAATAAGTAAAAGGCTTCTTCACATTTTTTGGGTAAAAGCTAAAGTGTGTGAACCAGCGTGAGTCACCGCCCACCACTTTCTTCCTATTAGCCTTAAGTTGGGTTCACTCGTCTTTGCCACTAATGACTGACACTGACTAAAGAAGTATTAGTCCTGAGAATCTTATAATTATTCCTGTTAAACATTCTTGTTATATATTCAGTATTACACACAAGCTACTTTAAAATGAGAAGATTTATCCAAGGTTCTGGTGAATTCAGGGAAGGTAATCCGCCGGGCGCGTCTGAGGTAATTACAGCGGTATCTTAAGAGGTGAAGACACAGGGAGCTCCTCACAATTGTCCTGCTTCAGACATTTCTCTGCCTCCACAACGATGTGTTTCATTAGCGTGTGGCAGATTACGACGAGACCAAGTGCAAAGTGATGGGATGTGGCAGCAAATTGTAATGTGTTCAACTTTTCACTATTCTTTTATTTCTTGTACAGTTGTGAACAAAAAGAACTGGGTAGAGAGGTAAAGCTGCGTCTGCCTCATAATTAAACTAATAATAATAATAATGATAATAATAATAATAATAATAATAATAATAATAATAATAATTTCCAGTATGGAAAGAATATCGCAGACTTTTAATCGCCACCTTTATGCGACCCTGTTAAGTCTCCACCTGCCCCAACCCTCCCATACACCACCACCTCTCTCCCTGCCGGCATGCCTGCCTTCCTCCCTGCCTGCCTGCCTGCCTGCCTGCCTGCCTGCCTGCCTGCCTACCTGCTTCTGCCTGCCGGCCTACCCGCCTGCCTCCGCCCGCCTGCCTGCCTGCCTGCTTGCTCAAGCCGGCCTGCCTGCCCGCCTGCCTGCCGGCATGCCTGCCTTCCTCCCTGCCTGCCTGCCTGCCTGCCTGCCTGCCTGCCTGCCTGCCTACCTATTTTGTTTCTCCACAACTGTATATACCAATCATTCTATTGTCAACATAACCAAATTTTCCATCAGTCATCAATTCCGGCAATATATAATAATGTATTTCAAAGTATTTGTTGTAATAGTGATGGAGATTTTAGTACCCGCAAAGATTCTGTTTTGATCTGAGTTTGTTGTTGGTCAGAATATCACTATTTTCCCATCATTCACACCAGTTACACAACCAATTTAATTTATGTTATAAAACGACGTGAGAAGTTAAGTGTTTTGGTGGCAGGCGTCTCTTGTAAAGCTGTACGTCACAATATTAGTTAAAACAGGTGACAGTTCTCGAGTTCATGTGTATCAACAAATTCGCCGACGACTGAGATGACTGTGTAGTAGACGTGGGTACAGTTCGCTGGTGGGCTAAGAGTGTGGTTGATGCTAACACTGGACCACGTAGCGGAGGACCACAAACAGCAGCTGACGAGGAGCACCAGTAACAGACTCACCGTATTTCTCAGCCAACACTACCAATACCTCCCCTGCCTATATCCTCTCACGTTGGTAACATTCTCTCCGTCCCTCAGCTTTCTAATTCTCCTAAACCTTGTGATTCATAATTATTCTATTTTTATATGATACAGAAAGAAGGAAGACATCGTACAATTTTTCACTAGAACAACAGTATTATTTTGCGTAAGAGGGAAAGACTTTGAAAAATATAGAAACATTTATGGTAAAATAAGTCAAGTGAATAAAACCTTCTGGGGTAGAAACTCCTTCAGGCTCAAGGAAACGACGCCACATTATTTCTGAATATTTGTTTTATATTATATTTACGTATAATCCTTTTTTAATTGTATGATATTAATTAAGTGGGGAAGATTAACCTTTAGTTAAGGATCAAATGGGCCACAAATGATGCCGTTCTCGCATTAACTGTTAAAAGTTGATGATAAAATAATTTTAAGATCATATTTTTGTCAATTCCTCAATCAGCCGTTTATCTAAACTCAGCGCCAAGTGACCGTAAACCTTCCTCCACCTGCCGCCAACAACCGTGACAACAAACATCACTTCATCAAAACACGTTAACCCACGCTCATAATGCCTCGTTGGTCTGTTCATTAAAAACATGTTATTTTTTCCTCTAGTTTTTCAATTTTTTTCAAACAAATATTTCAAGAGTTCTCCATATTATTTTTGGTTCGTCAGATATGTTTGTTTTTCGTTTCATCCAAGAGTATTTTAATACTTGTTTTCCTACGCTATCACCTACACCACATCCACTACACTATCACCTACACCACACTCACTACACTATTACTTACAGTACATCCACTATACTATCACCTACACCACATCCACTACACTATCACCTACACCACATCCACTACACTATCACCTACACCACATCCACTACACTATTACTTACAGTACATCCACTATACTATCACCTACACCACATCCACTACACTATCACCTACACCACATCCACTACACTATCACCTACACCACAGCCACTACACTATTACTTACAGTACATCCACTACACTATCACCTACACCACATCCACTACACTATCACCTACACCACATCCACTACACTATCACCTACACCACATCCACTACACTATTACTTACAGTACATCCACTACACTATCACCTACACCACATCCACTTCACTATCACCTACACCACACCTACTACACTATCACCTACACCACATCCACCACACTATCACCTACGCTACATCCACCACGCTATCACCTACACCACATCCACTACACTATCACCTACACTACATCCACTACACTATCACCTACACCACATCCACTACACTATCACCTACACCACATCCACCACACTATCACGTACGCTACATCCACTACACTATCTCCTACACCACATCCACTACACTATTACCTACAGTACATCCACTACGCTATCACCTACAGTACATCCTCTACACTATCACCTACACCACATCCACTACACTATCACCTACACCACATCCACTACACTATCACCTACACTGCAGCCACTACACTATCACCTACACCACATCCACACACTATCACCTACATTACATCCACTACACTATCACCTACACCATATCCACCACACTATCACCTACATTACATCCACCACACTATCACCTAAATTACATCCACTACACTATCACCTACACCACACCCACTACACTATCACCTACACCACACCCACTACGCTATCACCTACACCACATCCACCACACTATCACCTACATTACATCCACTACAGTATCACCTACACCACATCCACCACACTATCACCTACAATACATCCACTACACTATCACCTACACTAAATCCACGACACTATCACCTACACTACATGTACTACACTATCCCCTACACTACATCCACTACACTATCACCTACACTACACCCACTACGTGACTACTAATTCATCAACCACACCCACATCCACTCACACTATCAACTACACCACATCCACTACACTATCACCCACACCACATCCATCACACTATTACTTACAGTGCATCCACTACACTATCACTCCACACCACATCCAATTACACCTCATCACCCACACCACATCCACTACACCACATTTCTTACAGCACATCCACTACACCATCACCTACACCACATCCACTTCACCATCACCCACACCACACCCACTACACATCACCTACACCACATCCAATTCACACACCATCACCCACATTACATCCACTACATCATCACCCACACCCCACATCCACTACACTATCACCTACACCACATCCACTACACTATCACCTACACCACATCCACTACACTATCACCTACACCACATCCACTACATTATCACCTACACCACATCCACTACATTATCACCTACACCACATCCACTACATTATCACCTACACCACATCCACTACATTATCACCTACGCTACATCCACTACACAAGTGGTTCTTAAACTTTTTTGCCTCGCCGCTCCCCCTCCCCCTGCATAAGTCCTAGACCCCCTCCCCGCTCCCCCCTCCCCCCCACACCCCTGATGCAACCCTTGGTTATTATAGAGTGGGAGGGATGAGCAATCGTGTATAAGACGCGTTCAGTTCCTGACCAGACTTTTCCCTCTGACCGCTCCCCCCCCTCCCCCAGTTTAAGGACCACTGCCCTACACTATCACCTACACTACATTCACTCCACTATCACCTATACTCCACTATCACCTGCACTCCACTATCACCTACACTCCACATCACCTACACCCGCTACTCAATATACAATAAATCCCAACAATAAGATAAACACTATCTTCACCTCACCATCCTTGGCCAAAAATAACCAGACCAATTTTCAACTCTATGATAAAACTGGGATCGTGCTCAGGGGCCAACTTTTATGTTCCGGTCGGCCCTGTAAGAGCGCCTCCCCCCCTTCCCCCCCACACATACTTCAGACGTGCCTTTAAAGCGGTGGTTCTTCTACCTATGGAGGCTCAGGAGGGGGGAGAGACCCCCAAATTCCACCTTCTGTTGTGTATGGGCACAGACCACTCATATGTATTTCTCTTAATTTTTAATTGTTGATGCTTAATATATTTACTAATTTAGTATATGCCTTTAAAAACCTTAGTTGTTGAAGTGCAGTAATATATTATAACAACACACATATACATATTGTATGTGTGTGTGTGTGTGTGTGTGTGTGTGTGTGTGTGTGTGTGTGTGTGTGTTTCAATTTATGTAATGAGAATGTGCTGCAGTAACCATATAACTTAATATATAATATAATATAGAAGACAAAGAACATCGTAACATATATATTTAGTTTCAGGGTTTATTTAGTTATTTATTACCTTCACTTATTACTATGGTATTTGTTTTCCTCTCATCTGTATAGTTTATGTCTTTACTGTTGTTTTAAGTAACTTTAAATTTAATAGAGTTTGACCGATGCTTATATTGATATTTACATTTGAGAATATATTATAATATCATATGATGATCATCCTGTGTTTAAAACTACAGAAATAATTAATAAGAGTTAAGTAATATTCATTAAGGTTAGGTTAAGTCAGTTTAATTTTGTTTCTGAAACATTTCATGTATACCTAATATGATACTACATGATGGCCTGTGACCAGTTAGAAGGTTAAAAAAAGATACATAGAAGTTATCGATATTAGGTAATTATCCCTATTTAGTGTAATAATCAGGATATAGAGGATGTAGCGTAGATGATAGTGTAGTAGATGATAGTGTAGTAGATGATAGTGTAGTAGTGTAGGGTAGATGATAGTGTAGTAGATGAGAGTGTAGTGGATGTAGCGTAGATGATAGTGTAGTAGATGATAGTGTAGTAGGTGTAGGGTAGATGATAGTGTTGAGGAAGTAGTATAGTTAGAGCAGTTATTGTAGTGTAATTGTGTAGTGGATGTAGCGTAGATGATAGTATAGTTGTTGTAGTGGATGAAGTATAATATTGTTGTAGATGTAGTGTAGCTGGTATTTATTGTGTAGTCACGGACGTAAGCTGGGAGTCGTCCTCAAAAGATACCCGCGGTAGAGTTAGTACTGTCGCTAGTTATACAGTAAATGCTGTTACAAATAATACAGTTAGTATCCGACGTAGGAGGGGTTGGAGCTTCATAAAAATAAATAAAAAATAGCACTGTATATGTCCGGGTAGTGGAAAAGATCATGCTGCTTTAACTTCATATCTTCTGAGTCGATACACACACTGTATATCCAATGTGATTTTTTTTTTAATCTGCGGACTTCCAACTTTTTTGCTTTTGCCTCAGCAATGCAAAGGTAGTCTTCATATGTATATAAATGTTAGAGGAGGGATGAGTTTTTACCCAAAGTTAGTATAGCTCAATCTAGGAATAGGACTGTGTAATATAGTCATATGGACAGACCACCTATTTTATCCATCATCTTGGAATTATTCAACTCCGAATAAAGTGACAAGGAGTGCCGTCTCCTTAACTGGCATTTCTGGAGAGTTGAACTACCGAAACACTGTACTTATGACGAAACTATCTATGTTCTTGAACAACCAGAGTATAATGACAATAAAGAAAATAAAACAGCTCTTTATTTGTTTTATAACTATTCTTCTGGGGATTAATGTCTCTGTTTACCATGCTGCTCCTAAAAGTATTTCATCAGTATCTTTTTTATTTAAACATGAAGACGTACAATACTGTGCTACCCCTGGAGGCTGGGTGGTGCTCCTGGAGGCTGGGTGGTGCCCCCGGAGGCTGGGTGGTGCCCCTGGAGGCTGGGTGGTGCCCCCGGAGGCTGGGTGGTGCTCCTGGAGGCTGGGTGGTGCCCCTGGAGGC
>NW_024717442.1:0-45103 GCF_018991925.1 Homarus americanus | reverse complement strand
AGTTCACTGTGCCTAGATCATCGGGCCTAGATCACCGGGCCTAGTTCACCGGGCCTAGATCAGCGGGCCTAGTTCACCGGGCCTAGATCACCGGGCCTAGATCACCGGGCCTAGATAACCGGGCCAAGTCACCAACAAGGTCTGCCTCCCTGCCACAAAACATTTCCCTCAGGCAGCTGTTGTTGTTTACCTCATGGCGGACCGACGCTCAGTCAGGGTTTACACCAGGCAATAGTTTTAACTTATATTTATTATTTAAACCATCTGACAATGATATAATTACTATATAATATTATTAATTATTTTAAACTGTGTAAACTTTGTCACTCTTGTTTAATAATAATAATGACTTAATAATTTTATATAAGGTCTCCCTCAACACAATATATTTCAAGTCACTAAATTAACAGAGAATTATACACATCTATTTGTTGTATACATGTATGATTTATGATTAATAGAATGTTAAAGAACTCTTGGTAAGACTAGGCGGCTAGTTAGCATGTTAACCAGCTCCTTTTGATGTAATTGTCAATATTGAATTTGAATTTAAAGAGAAAAGAGATTCACTCCAACTCGGCCCAAGTGTCCAAGGGCCGTATTCCTAGTCATTACGACGATAATGACGATCACCATCATCATCACGATGCATCGTGTGTCGGGATGCAACCACCCGACGCTCAGTACCATATTGCTAGTCACTTACATGAGCCTTTAACTAGGAATATAGGGTGTGTAAACACAACACTTCGTTTCGTATGGCAGCACAAACGTTTCCCACGCGCGCCTGCCAAATGCATTATTTTGAAAGTTACTAGTGTGCCCTGAAGAATGCAGTGATGGCTAGGGAAACACTGAGTAACACTGAGTCCGTTTATTGTGGATGAGAGAAATACAAGTGGTGACTTGCGTGTGCCATGCACGGCTCACACAGTCAGACTGAGGCGCCTTGCCATATGGCAGCCTCGGGGCAATGTTGCCACATAACACGTGCAGTGTTGCCACGTGATTATATATATAAATGCTACTCGGCACAGTAGCTTATGTACAGGGTTGCTACTCGGCACAGTAGCTTAGATACATAACCTACATCTCCCTCCCCCCTCACGCTCATAGTCTTTGTCTTGAGCGGACTTCTTAGTCCTAAGTCGCTCCGAGCGTTGAGGTGCACTGTGGGGCGGATCCTCGTGAGGTGTAGGTGACTCGTCCTCGGTCAGGGGGCCAGCAGCAGGGGGTGGGACTGGCCGGAGGAAGCGGCGGTTCCTCCACCAGACACGGCCGCTCGGCATCCTGACCTTGTAGTCCCGCGACCGGCCGACGCCCATCACTATGCCCACCTTGTCCCAACTTGTCGTCGTCGGGTCCTGGACGCGGACAAGGGCACCAATCTCCACTGGCTGAAGAGGGCGGGCACGGCCGTCATACCGAGCCTTGGCGTCCTGGGCACGTGAAGCGGCGCGGCGGTCACAGCTCTCGGCTTTGGTCTGCCAGTCCTTCGCAAAGGCCTTGGCGTGTGTAGAAACGCAAGAGCGGAGAGGGTGACCATACAGGATCTGGGCAGGGGAGCGTCCTGTGTGGGTGGGAGTGGACGCGGGTTCTGGGCAGCTCCGTGTGGCAGCGCCAGGCGCGTCGCTCGTCGACTCACGCACCCTGCTGGCGGTGTACCGAGCAGCTGGGATCTGCTCAGGAAAGTCTCTGGGCACCACGCCTAACTCCTTGCAGTGCTCCCACGACAACAAGGGTGTAGCTTGAAAGGAGCCCACAGCGTCCGGCATCTGGGAACCGTCCGCATTGTAGTACAGCAGCTGCGGCGGTGGTCCCAGGTCACGTTTGGTGAGGCCCAGTTTCTGGAGGTGCTTCAGCCCAATCACCGTAGCATCGGCGCCGGTGTCCGGTATCACCTCGATGTAACCAGGACACATCACCGTGTGTGACGGCGACGCGGATAGTAGGGGAAGGGGTAGCCCTGGGGCGTGTGGTCGATTCCACCCTCCTGATGTGACTCCGCTGCTGCTTGGGGCTGCGTGGGCCATCTGGAGGAGGCTGCGTGCGAACCACCCCGAGGGAAGTGCGCTGCTGTCCTCCTCGTCTCGGGCTTTTGGGCTTGGGTTGGCGGCAGCATTTGTCGTAGTGTCCATAGCGACTGCAGGCCTGACACTTGTGGCCTCGTGCAGGGCACCTGTCTGTGTTAGACCAGTGGACCTTACGGTCACATCCACGACACAGTGCGTCGGCGGCCGGGCAAGTCTTGGGGCTGTGCTGCTTTCCACAGCTGCCACAGGAAGCACTAGGCGGAGGCGTGGAAGAACGTGTGGCAGCCTTCGCGTTGTTGGCCGCCTTCTTATCCTTCTTGTATTGTGAGATAGCTCTCACAGCAGGTGGGGCCCGTAAGGCAGAGGTGGCGGACTTGGTGGCCTCGTATGACCGACATTCAGTCACTACCACCTGGAGTGTGGAGGAAGCGTCCAGGGGGATGAGTCGCTGCACCAACTCTTCCTGCCTGACACCTGCCAAGATCCCGTGCTTGATCCAGGCTTCCTCACATTCCCGGCTGTGCGCCTTGCAGACGTCGATCTCCTCTGACAAACTCTTCAAGCGTACAAAAAAGTCGTCAAAGGATTCGTTCTCCGCCTGCTTGCAGCTGGTGAAGGCACGGCGACGCAAAGCCTCATTGTTCCGACCCTTAACATGCTCCTGTAAAAGGTCGAGCACATCCATCACTGAAGAGGTAGAATCGGGAGGCACTTGCAACGTGTGCTCCAAAACTCTCTGGGTCTCCAGCGACAAACACATCCGCAGTTGGATGAGCTGTTTGTTTGGAGGCATGCTGTCAAGGTCCACCATCGTGGAGTAATCTGTCCAACGCCGCCTCCACTCACGAAAAAGCTGAAACGTGACGTCTGGTGAGAGGGCGGGTGGGGGTTGAACAGATGCCTTGGGAGCTGTTGGGGTAGCAAGAGTACCTGGAGGACGCTGGTGTGGTGGAGGAGGGAGTGTACTGGCGCCTTGAAGCGTGTTACCTGCGAGTGAGGGAGGGTGGGTTAGCGCCAGGGTCGCCAATAGTGCCTCAAAACGCAACTTTTCCTCCTCTCTTCGTGTCTCCTCCCTCTGAAGTTCCATTTCTCTACGTCGCTCGTCCCGGTCGTCCATCCACTTCAGTATTGTGGCGATGTCTGTCATTGGAGGTGGAGGATGAGAGTCTGCGCCCGGTGGAGGGGAAGGTGGTGGGGAGTCGTGTCTCCCATCTTGACGTTGTCCCTTCTTACCTCCCATCTTTGTGTGTGCGTGGACTGCACTGTTTAATATATAAAGTGGCGCCTCAACAGCTCGAACCACATATACAGTATATGACATAAACAGCGCAAAAATCACGCATATGGTCCAGGTCCACTGTTCTGTCCGTGAGTGAGTGCGTGCGTGCGTGTGTGTGTCTGAGAGAGCGGAGGGAGCGTGGTCCGGCAAGACCGTCAGTGTCCCCCGGGTGTCGCACGAGAAGGATGTGCGCCTGCGTGCTCCGTGGGTACCACAAAAAACAGGCCAATGCTCAACTTTCAGCTCTAGACACACACTAATACACTGACACTAGCACTGCCACCGTCACTAAAACGCACTGTGACGGCGCAACACTGCACATCGCGGCGAAACAGCGCAACACAACACAACACACTATGAGTCGACGCGCATCACCGGCAGACGTAACTGTCTCGGCATAGTTCACACACTTTGTAAGTCCACAGATCCTAGACACTGCGCCATGAAAGTTACTAGTGTGCCCTGAAGAATGCAGTGATGGCTAGGGAAACACTGAGTAACACTGAGTCCATTTATTGTGGATGAGAGAAATACAAGTGGTGACTTGCGTGTGCCATGCACGGCTCACACAGTCAGACTGGGGCTGCCTTGCCATATGGCAGCCTCGGGGCAATGTTGCCACATAAAACGTGCAGTGTTGCCACGTGATTATATATATAAATGCTACTCGGCACAGTAGCTTATGTACAGGGTTGCTACTCGGCACAGTAGCTTAGATACATAACCTACATATTTCACATAATTAGAAAGACGGTTTAGAGAGATATTTAGTCGTTATTTTATACCGGCACAATAATATATTGAAAAATATCTTCTTTTTTTTCAAATTGAACTTTAGTATCTGTTCTAAACAAATTACAGACAATTTTTTCATCTGTGTACTTGGCAACAATGTTTGTGCAGGTGTTATCAAACATGGAGAGGAGAGAACGTTCTGCAGCCCTGTCAGTAACCCTGCACATAGCACTTTTGCGCCTTATCGAGCAAAGGCCAGTCGTCGAGGACAGGTCTACTAGTACTGTAACACAATAAATGACAGCAAAAGAAAGGCCTAGGATGAAATTACTGCCTCATTAAACGCCAGCAACCAAGATCAACTCCCTCTTACAGCCAAGCACCTCAAGAGGAGCTCCAACATAAAAAGGAGTAAGTATATGCTTATTTCTAAGTTTAGTATTTAAAAATAAGGATTTTTGCCATTAGGTTACTACTAAATTGAGTAGGATTACAGTATTTAAGTGATGGGTCATGTGAGGAGTCATGTGAGTTAAAGTTAGGTTAGGTTAAAATAAAGTTAGGTTAAGTTAAAAATAGGTTAGGTTAAAATAGGTTAAGTTAGGTAAGGATAGGTTATTTTAAGTTAAAGTTAGATTATTTCCATGTTTTGTGCCAGCTATTCACTGGCATTGGGGGGCAATTATCCTAGAACCAAGCTATACAGCATATAAATCTATATGAAACAGATATTATTCCGCAGAGTTAGTGTACTTTCCATTAGTTGCCTGGCAATACACACTTAGCAAGCCAAATTATTCTGGCAAGATAGCTTCAAACAGGTCTATCCTCAGTTTCTGAAGGGTCACCTCCAAAAACTTATCAGAAGCACGAGTCATTTTTACCAGCATATCATAGTAAATTTTAATGCAGATATGACTGTAGCCTAGTACTGTATAAAGCATTTATATTCTTCTGTTTCTTTCAGAACTAAAACCAGAGATATAGGAGAGCGGGTGGTGGTCCTCCAGAAAAACTATCATTAGCTTCCGAAGAAATCGCCACCCATTGCTCGTGTCATGCGGAAGACTTCTGCAAGTGTACCTGAACTTCCTCACTCCCATGATCCTCTTGTTTTGCCTGTTCCAACACCAGGGCTATCAACTGTGTCTTCTGCACCATCTACTTCTGTTTTTCGACTTCTAATTTCACCCTCTGTTCCTGCCTCACCAGTCATTGTGAGAAAAGACAAGGGGAGTTCCACAAATATAAATTGTACACAATGAAAAGAGAACATGAGGAGGAACTGAAAGTGAAGGCCATAATATCAGCACATACACTCAAAGAAAGATAAAGTGAAACTGTAATTAGAGTGATTGAAAAGACGCTTGAAAAAATTAATAAATCTTTTGAATTGTTAGATACATGTTTAAGGAAAGCATCAACTGCATATGATGCCATGGCTAAAACTTATGAATGATGGTTGAGTAATAACATACAGTCATATGCAATGTTTATGATTTTACTATATACAGGGGTACTGTGATGTATCGTAAAGTGGCATCTAGATTATAAATTTATTTTCTTATGTCTTACACCTTAAAATAATTTTATTTAAAGGAAATAAATCTACATTTCTTTATTTTGCCATTGTTTACAATTGCTGTCTTAAGTATGGCAGCTAAGATTTTTTTTTTTTTTATGATATACAGGTATGCTGTGATTTTCAATAATTGCAATTCCTTTTACTGTGCTATAGATTAAAGTTCTTTTTTTTTGGGGGGGGGGGTAGATTTATAATACAAGTTGTTATATGCAAATTAATGGATATAGGAGATTTTTAGTTTATTAATTTTTATGCATTCATATATAATTTAATTTAAGAGAAAATTTGTCTCCGCATTTCTATTTTGTGCAAATATTGTACAAAGTATGGCAGTTCAGATTTTTTTTATGTATATCTATAATATAAGCTGTGATATTAATGAAATGCAGAGTCCTGTATAGAAAAAATAATTTTTATTTTCTTAATTTTTGCACATTTAGAAAAAATAAATCTATATTTCTTTCCTTTGGTTTTCTTCATATTACCTCACAGGTGAATTATCATACATATTGAGGTAAGCTTCCTTATTAAAGACCCCAATGAAGTAAAAATTAGACAATTTAAGGCAACATAATTTAAGAATGAATGAAAAGGCTTTAATAAAGAAATAATATAGAACCACTGTTTTATTGAAATATAATGACATGAATCGTTCACCACTTAAAGTAATGTATGGAACATAGTAGTTACCTAACTAACTAAAGCCGTATTACTTCTTAATGCATGTCTTCTATGTCCAGTGGAAGTCCAGAAATCAAAGTAATATTATGTTGAACTGCACATGCAATTATAATATTTTTGGTAGTAGACAGCTTTGCTCTTACATGTTGCAAGACAGCAAATCTCCTCTTCCACACTCCAAATGTCCTTTCAATTGTAGTTCTTGTTTTAATATGAGATCTGGTATATTTCCTCTGCCTTTCATTAGCTGGATTATGGATTGGAGTGAGTAAGTATGGACGCAACGCATATTCACTATAACCAAGGAGAAAGCCTACATAATCACCGGCCTGCAGACTGTCACAAAGTCTTGACGTTGTGAATATGCGGGAGATGATGTCTGATTTTTGTAAGCAGCTCCCTGGTGCTGTCCTTAGATGCTCTGTAGCACTGAATAAATTCCTTTTCATTATAATACTGAAAAGGATCTCGTCTTATATTAAATCGTCGCTTCCTCATATCATCAACTTGACTAAACATCCTTATTTCTTCGATGTCATCAAGGTGTTGTCTGTAGGTCTGCATGCTGTAAAATCAGAACATTATCATTTTATTTATAATTTCTTAATTTAGATTTTTTAATAAAATTTGTTTCTAGGACAACTGCCCCCTTGAAAATTGCCCCACATTACCAGTGAATAACTGGCACAAAATATGGATCTAACCTATCTTTAACTTAAAAAAAAAAATAACCTAACTTAACTTAACCTAACCTCACTTTAACTTAATCTAATCGAATTTAAACTTCACCTAACTTAACATAACCTAACCTAACAAAATATTAAATATGACTGATCCACAATTTTTTCAATTAACCAATGTTTTTTATAGAAATCTGTAAGTGTTGCCGATTGAATACCATCATACAGATGGCAAAGTTAAAACTGATCTCTCATGTCAGTGCAGTGGGGGCCCCTGCCTTGCATTGTACACACACTTCAAATTGCATAGAAACTTCTTAAGAGCCAAACTACGTCAAGTTGATCAATTGTGCATCCAATGGGCTTTTTTTGTGACAACCAAGTTTAGTTAATTGTCACTCCCAAACTGTCTACTGTGCTGTGTGGTTTTCTGATATTGTTTAGAATATAGCTAAAAAATGTAGTTATACTTAGATGAATGAAAATATCATTTGTAAAAATTAAAAGTAAATAGATTTTTTTTTAACCAAAGAGTGCAGTGTTGAGTGTATTATTAAAACTGTGATGTAGCCGAGTATTGCAGAATTTTAGAGCAAATTATTTGTATTGATAGTAAGCTGTACTTATTCTTTATTTTATTAGTGACAGTAAATATTTAAGTTAAAGAATAAAGAAAATGAAATCTTCTACTTACTTATGTCGGCATATTTCTGCCTTTCTGCCTGACACACAAGACACTGTAGATCGTACCCCATAGCTAATATCTTGTTGAAAATAAATATTAACGTTTATACTAAACTATATTACTGGGCCCAAAACTGTGATATTTTCCTTGCCAACTCAAGATAGAGTGAGCTTCACTTGGCTTGCCCCATTCCGGAAAAAATAAGTGTATTTCGTGTTTCAGATGGTTGAAATTTTATTACTACTACGACAAAAATATTGTATGAATGAATAAAGATAAGAAACATACCTTAAATGATAACAGAAGTAATTGTTAATTGAAGATGAGGCTCACAGCACAGACAGCAGTCGTCATCGAAGTCGGAGCTGTGATGTCAACATTCCAATAATGTTTCAAGTTCATAACAGTGTTGTGAAAGTTCATTTATCCGTATTAACACTTCTTTTAATTGTTCTTATCAAAAAAAATAATATAATTCGACGTAGACATCTGTAATATAAAGTACTGGAAGAACTTTCATAAAATATAATGATGATTATTATTTGTCATAAGGCAGCTATCGGGTGGGGGTAGCCACCCGATGTTGTTTCCAACATTTCAGGGATATGCGTATGGTTCCCTTCCGATACCTCGTTTATCGGGATGACTATTAATAGACCAGCACGAACACTATCAATTGGCATTGTGCTTCGTAATGACTATCAATCCGGCCCCAAGTAAGGACTGAGTAGTGCCCCTTGAGATGATGATACTGTACACCTCTATTAGGTCACCCTTCTGAACTGGCTCTGTTACGTTCTGTTGGCATGTACTGGCTCTCTGTTACGTACTGTTGGCACTGTGGGCATGTACTGGCTCTCTGTTACGTACTGTTGGCAACTGTGGGCATGTACTGGCTATTACACACTACTGGCAACTGTGGGCATGTACTGGCTCTCTGTTACGTACTGTTGGCCACTGTGGGCATGTACTGGCTCTCTGTACGTACTGTGGCACTGTGGGCATGTGCTGGCTCTGTGTGTTACGTACTGTTGGCGCTGTGGGGGTTGGCAACTGTGGGCATGTACTGGCTCTCTGTTACACACTGTTGGCAACTGTGGGCATGTACTGGCTCTGCTACCTACTGTTGGCACTGTGGGCATGTACTGGCTCTCTGTTACGTACTGTTGCCGTACTAGCTCTCTGTTACGCACTGCTGGCAACCTCGTGGGCAGCTGTACTGGCTTTCTGTTACGTACTGTTGGCAACTGGGTCAGGCAAGTACTGGCCTTCTTGCGTACTGTTGGCACTGTGGGCATGTACTGGCCTTCTGTTACGTAATGTTGGCAACTGTGGGCATGAACTGGCTCTCTGTTATGTACTGCTGGCACTGTGGGCATGTACTGGCTTTCTGTTACGTACTGTTGGCAACTGTGGGCATGTACTGGCTCTTGTTACGCATTGTTGGCACTGTTGGCATGTGCATTGGCTTCTGTTACGTACTGTTGGCATGTAATTGGCTCTCTCTACGTACTGTTAGCACTGTGGCATGTACTGGCTCTCTGTTACGCAATTGTTGGCACTGTGGGCATGTGTACTGCTCTCTGTTACGTGTTGTTGGCAACTGTGGGCATGTACTGGAACTCTGTTACGTATTTTACAACTGTGCTCATATACTGGCTCTCTGTTACGTACTGGTTGGCAACTGTGGGCATGCACTGGCTCTGTTACGTACTGTTGGCCATCAGGCATGTACTGGCTCTGTTACGTACCACCGTTGGCAACTGTGGGCATGTACTGGCCTGTTACGTACCGTTGGCACTGTGTTCATGTACTGGTTTCAGGTTACGTACTGCTGGCCACTGTGGGTATGCATGGCTCTTCGTTACATACTGTTGGCAACTCCTGGGCATGTACTGGTTTCTGTTGCCGTACTAAGTTGGCAACTCCTGGGCATGTACTGGCTCTCTGTTACGTACTGTTGGCAACTGTGGGCATGTACTGGCTCTCTGTTACGTACTGTTGGCAACTCCTGGGCATGTACTGGCTCTCTGTTACGTACTGTTAGCAACTCCTGGGCACGTACTGGCTCTCTGTTACGTACTGTTGGCCACTGTGTTCATGTACTGGCTCTGTGTTACGTACTGTTGGCCACTGTGGGCATGTACTGGCTCTCTGTTACGTACTGTTGGCAACTCCTGGGCATGTACTGGCTCTCTGTTACGTACTGTTAGCAACTCCTGGGCACGTACTGGCTCTCTGTTACGTACTGTTGGCCACTGTGTTCATGTACTGGCTCTGTGTTACGTACTGTTGGCCACTGTGGGCATGTACTGGCTCTCTGTTACGTACTGTTGGCACTGTGTTCATGTACTGGCTCTCTGTTACGTACTGTCGGCAACTACTGGGCATGTACTGCCTCTCTGTTACGTACTGTTGGCACTGTGTTCATGTACTGGCTCTGTTACGTATTGCTAGCAAGCATAACAACACACACACAAAATAAGGGATACGAACCTACACCATCAAAGAGGAGGACTATGAAGGGTTGGGGAAGACTATGAAGGGTTGGGGAAGACTATGAAGGGTTGGGGAAGACTATGAAGGGTTGGGGAAGACTATTAAAGGTTGGGGAAGACTATGATGGGTTGGGGAAGACTATGAAGGGTTGGGAAGACGATTAAAGGGTTGGGGAAGACTATTAAGGTTGGGGAAGACTGAAGGGTTGGGGAATACTATGAAGGGTTGGGAGAGACTAATAAAGGTTGAGAAGACTATGAAGGGTTGGGAGAGACTGTAAAGGGTTGGGGAAGACTATGAACAGTTGGGAAGACTATGAAGGGTTGGGGAAGACTATGAAGGATTGGGGAAGACTATGAAGGATTGGGGAAGACTATGAAGGATTGGGGAAGACTATGAAGGGTTGGGGAAGACTATCAAGGATTGGGGAAGAGTGTTAAGGGTTGGGGAAGACTGTCAAGGGTTGGGGAAGACTATCAAGGGTTGGGGAGGACTATGGAGGGTTGGAGAAGACAATTAAGGGTGGGGGAAGACTATCAAGGGTTGGGGAAGACTATCAAGGGTTGGGGAAGACTATTAAGGGGTGGGAAGACTATCAAGGGTTGGGAAGACTATCAAGGGTTGGGGAAGACTATCAAGGGTTGGGAAAGGGTATTGAGGGCTAGGGAGGACTATTGAGGGTTGGGGAGAACTATTGGGGAATTCTTTAAAGGGCTAGGGAGGGCCTTTTAATATCTGGGGAGGAATATTAATACTTGGGGAAGACTTTAATTGTTTGGAGAAGAAGGAAAATTACGTAATTTATGCAATTAACTTATAAAAGGTACAGCCCACGCCATCTGTTGAGTACTAACGTCACTTTATACAATTAACTTATAAAAGGTACAGCCCACGCCATCTGTTGAGTACTCACGTCACTTTATACAATTAACTTATAAAAGGTACAGCCCACGCCATCTGTTGAGTACTGACGTCACTTTATACAATGAACTCTTAAAAGGTACAGCCCCTGCCATCTGTTGAGTACTGACGTTACTTTATACAATTAACTCATAAAAGGTACAGCCCCCGCCATCTGTTGAGTACTAACGTCACTTTATATAATGAACTCTTAAGAGGTACAGCCCCTGCCATCTGTTGAGTACTGATGTCACTTTATATAATGAACTCTTAAAAGGTACAGCCCACGCCATCTGTTGAGTACTGACGTCACTTTATACAATTAACTTATAAAAGGTACACGCCATCTGTTGAGTACTAACGTCACTTTATATAATGAACTCTTAAAAGGTACAGCCCCCGCCATCTGTTGAGTAATGACGTCACTTTATATAATGAACTCTTAAAAGGGTATCAATTAACTTATAAAAGGTACAGCCCACGCCATCTGTTGAGTACTAACGTCACTTTATACAATTAACTTATAAAAGGTACAGCCCACGCCATCTGTTGAGTACTCACGTCACTTTATACAATTAACTTATAAAAGGTACAGCCCACGCCATCTGTTGAGTACTGACGTCACTTTATACAATGAACTCTTAAAAGGTACAGCCCCTGCCATCTGTTGAGTACTGACGTTACTTTATACAATTAACTCATAAAAGGTACAGCCCCCGCCATCTGTTGAGTACTAACGTCACTTTATATAATGAACTCTTAAGAGGTACAGCCCCTGCCATCTGTTGAGTACTGATGTCACTTTATATAATGAACTCTTAAAAGGTACAGCCCACGCCATCTGTTGAGTACTGACGTCACTTTATACAATTAACTTATAAAAGGTACAGCCCCCGCCATCTGTTGAGTACTAACGTCACTTTATATAATGAACTCTTAAAAGGTACAGTCCCCGCCATCTGTTGAGTAATGACGTCACTTTATATAATGAACTCTTAAAAGGTACAGCCCCCACCATCTGTTGAGTACTGACGTCACTTTATACAATTAACTCTTAAAGGGTACAGCCCACGCCATCTGTTGATTACTGACGTCACTTTATACAATTAACTCTTAAAAGGTACAGCCCACGCCATCTGTTGAGTACTGACGTCACTTTATACAATTAACTCATAAAAGGTACAGCCCCCGCCATCTGTTGAGTAATGGCGTCACTTTATACAATTAACTCATAAAAGGTACAGCCCCCGCCATCTGTTGAGTAATGACGTCACTCAAGTTTATTTAAATTGGTAAAGTTTCGCTTTCCTGCCACAACTTAATAACTTAGCCCCCTCGATCAAATTCACTGTGGAATTAGAGCAAGACTGTAAATTGCCATTCCTAGACTGTCTGATACACAGAATAGGTAACACTTTTAAGTTCAGTATTTATAGAAAACCAACTAATGTGTGTTCATACATTCATTATTAGTCTGCCCACCATATTAGAGTCAAACAATCAGTATTTTCAACAATGTTTTTACGTGCTTTGAGAATTTACAGTCCAGAATTCATTGATGAGGAATATAAATATATCTATAATATTGGCTCAAACCTTACGTACCCTACATCTTTCATAGACAAATGCCTTCACATTACTAAGAAATCTTTCTACAGAACTGATCCCAAGCCCACCCATGACCATAAGAATCTCTTAGTATTACCAATTCACAAAAATTTCTCTCAAATTCCTTCACAACTAAAAACCTGGAACGTAAAGGTGGCATTTAAAAACTTATGCACTGTTAAACAAATGTTAATCAAGAACTCCCCCAACAACACAATTGGTTGCATTTATAAAGATCCTTGCAAGGAATGTAATATGTTTTACTTAGGCCAGACAGGTAAAAGATCTTGTAACTAAACTTAAACAACATAAATACAGTGTTAGGACAGGCCAGGAATCCAATGCTCTGTTTGTTCATTTGAGGGATAACAAGCATTGCATTGACTGGGATAATGCCTCCTCAATATTACCTTGTAATTCAATTGACAGTAGGAACATTATAGAATCTAGTCTCATTAAACAAACCGAAGCAGTAAACATGAATTTGAGTAATGGTATGTACAACCTGGACAATTTTGTAATTAAGAAGATTTGTAACCAGGTGAGAAGGTTAGGTCACCTTACCCTCTAACCTGACTACCGACCGTTGCGGTGTTTTTTAATATTAGTAGGGTCATTACCTAATACCTGACCATTGTGAACATGACCTCACCCTCTGTATATATGTACCTTGTTCTGTACTTCTCCTTAGTCTGTACTCACCCCTGAAGATGTGAATTAAACGAAAGCGCTTGGGAACTTCGAGTTTTCTTCTTTCCTTGTGGTTATCGGCATGCATATATATACAGTGACCCCTCGTTTAACGAACACCTCGGTTAACGTAATTTCGATTAACGAACTGCCTTCCATAAGGATCTTCAATTCGGTTAACGAAGTTCTTACGAACCGACCTCAACATGTTTTCGCTTGCACTGATCGGGCAACCAGCTTTAGTATCAGTCCGCCAATACATTAATCGGTTCTAGGGCTTAAATTCCTTACTATTTTAGTAAATATCAAGAAGTTTATACTATTCAATAATTTTAAAAGTTTAATATTCAATTTTTTAGTCATTTTAACAATTATTGAACATAATTGAAGGTAAAGTGACTAGTTTAATGCGCGGCATCCAGCCTCTTAACACAGCAATCAGGAGTTAGTCTCTCTGTTTTCAGTGGAGGTAACATCTTGCTTGAGACTCTCTTCAACTAAACGCTTTTTTTCTGTGTTTCCAGGCAAATTATTGGTCATTTTGAAATATATTTTACATATTGACAATATATAATGCAGTGCAGTGTCGATATAAAGAAAATAATCTTGAATTACACCAAGAGAGCTAAAATTATATGGGTGAAATGGCGCCATGGGGTGACTTCTCTTCCACCCCAATACCTTCTCTTCTTCCTTCTCCTCCACCCCCATTCTAAATCCCATCATCATCATCATCATCCAGGAGCCTTCTACATACACACCTCAAAGTAAGTGAACTTTTCAACCATTTTTGTTGAATTTAGGAAATTTTAGGTGAGCTGGAACCAATTACCCAAAAACCCATTGAAACAATGGTTTCGGTTAACGAACTTTTCGGTTAACGAACGACCTTCTGGAATGGATTGAGTTCGTTAACGGAGGGGTCACTGTATATATACAGTGGGGTATGCTATAACGAATCTAATTGGTTCTAGAACCTTGTTCGTTATAGCATTCGTTCGTTATAGGATTAATCTGTTCCAGGCCCCCAAATACAACCACTTAACACTGAAAAATATAATATAAAATTGTAAAAATTGTAAAACAGTGCATAAATATGCATCTAAACCCCTGAAATAACCAATATCATTAATACTTGTAATAAAAAAACAATAAATTAGTAAAAAAAAAAAAATAAATAAATAAATAAATAAATAAATAATGTTCGTTGTAGGAGTTTTGTTCGTTATAGCATTCTCAATTTTATAGGTAAAACCGTTCGTTATAGGAATATTCGTAGTAGGATCCGTTCGTTATAGCATACCCCACTGTATATATATATACAGTTGTACCCTGCTTTACGCGGTTTCACTTAACGCGATTTCTCACATACGCGGTGCCTCGCCAGAACCGAACTTTCACTTAACGCGGTTCATCTACTCATATACGCGGGAAGCGGCGCGGGCAGGATGCGCACAAGGTCGCCCAGTCATCAAAACATTACCGAGTTTTTCACCCGCCACCCACCACAGCCGGCCCAAGTCAGTGATAGTGATAATTATAGTGAGGATATGGACTTATATGGACTTTGAGGGGTTTGACAAAGAGGCCCTGCAAGCCTCTGTGGTGGAGTGATACAATTGATACAAGTGATACAGGTGAGGGCCAATAATCTGCCCTCTGCCTCGGAACCAACCCCCAATCCCCGTGTGCCCAGCCATCTTTTCTACTAATGTAAGTGTTAAAAAAACTAATATTATTGATATTTCTCTTAATTATTAATTGTGTGTGCATACCATCATAAAGTTAAGATAATATCTTTACTACAACATAGTTGTGTGTCGTCAAAAAGTGGAGTTTGGGGGTCGGCCCGGTCTCTATTTCAATTAATCCCATATGTTATGTTGTTCACTTTACGCGTTTCTCACTTTCCGCGGTACCCTTTGGGTTGAATTAACCACGTAAAGTGAGGGTTGACTGTACAGGGTATATTTTTTTTTGCGTTAGATGAAAGTATACTGCTTGTATCTCGCGGTTTCCTATGTTTTTAGAACAATCAAGTTTCAGATAAAAGTGAGTTGAAGAAGGCTGCGCCCTTCTCATTGTGTAATACTTTATTTCATGTGTAACTTGTAGTTATATACAGTATGGCTTCTGTACTTTGTATATTTGAATTACTTGTATGTGCTTTGTTGTATCGTGTAAATTTTGTTGAAATTAGGAAATACATTTGTATATATATACTGTAGATTTCCTAAATATCATCCACATTTACAAACCTGCTTTTTATTTACGAATATTACACTTGATGTGGGCTACATTATACTTTAGTAAATAATAATAATATTTTTCCATATTAATAGAAGGAAACTAAAACATTTATAATATCTACTATGTATACCGTATATACCCGTGTATAGCACGAGTTCTTAAGACCAAATTTTTGGGCAAAAAGTTGGGGGTCGACCTCTATACGGGTAATAGTTTCGTTAGGTTGAAAAAAATTTACCAGTAACTACCAGTAAACAATGGAAACGACACACCAACGCACCACCCGCTGTGAGTGTCGGTACAGTTGCCAGGGCAGATCTCTTGCGTCATCATAGCAAGCCCAAAGTAGCCAAATGCATGGTATGGTATGCACAGGAGTATGTTAAACATAAAGTATTCATTTTTAAAAGTTTATTTATAGATACATAAATTTTTGTTAATTAAATTTGAAATATCAATATGATGTGAGTCAGGTCATCTACACACAGTTGCCAGTTTCAAAATTTTCCTTTTAAAATTTTAAGTTACCGAGTATTTCTTTTCCCAAATCGTTTTACAATACTGTAGGTAAAACAGTATACTATTGTGCAAACCCCACAGAAAAAAAATTAACAAATGGAGACACCAAAAATGTAAAAAAAAAAAATGCTGTCTGACTTGCAACACTGTTGGTAGGGTCAGGTGGTTCTAACGGTACCTGCCAGGACCCGGTAATCAAATTTATAACAATATCTAACCTCAATTACTGTAGTTTATCTGATGTAGGCAATATGAAGTAAAAAATACCAGTTAAAGTGAGAAATTGGAAGAGAATAAACAAGAAAGATGTTGGGCTATTTTTGGTAGGGCTGAGGGAGAGAGTACCAGCTGTTTGGTCTTTTTTGGCGGGAGAGTCACGCAAATATCCGTACTAGTATTTGTTTGGTGTCTTCTGTATTTTTAAAAATGAATACTTGTAAATTAAAAGTACCGTAACATTGTATTATATAAAAACTTGTCATATTTCTGGAAAATAAGAAGCAAGAAAATAAGAATACACCGGTAAACACAATTTCAACGTACGCTAAAATTAAAAGCTGCTTAAGAAGGGCCGATGCAAACACAAAGCCTCCACGACCAGGGCTCTGCCGTATCAGCTAGACGGTACACGTGTTTTTCGAATCGTTTTCAGTTAAAAAACTTTTACATCACAAGTGAATTAGGATAGAATATTATTGTAATATAACAGTTTTTAACTGAAAACCATTCAAAAGGCGATTACGGTAACATCTTGTGAACGAAAGAAAGCGAGTCATTGTTTTTGTCACGATTTTATCCCACTTTCCACTATAATACGTACGTCATTTCAGCAAAAATATTACATTTCCATATTCTCAGAAATAAATAGTAGTTTTGCTGAAACGTGATGTATTTCAATGTAAATTAGGATAAACTACATGCAGAAAACAAAAGACTTTACCTAACCTTCCGATGTTCAAGATATGTTACTCGTATTTTTAATAGTTTTCGGTTAAAATACTGTTATATTAGTGCTATTCTATTCATACTGTGGTTGATATAATACCTTCACGGAAATGTAATATTTTTTGCTGAAATGACATACGTATTACAGTGGAAAGTGGGATAAAATTGTGATGAAAACAATGACTTTCGCTTTGTTTCGTTCAAAAGATGTTACCGTAATCACTTTTCGAATGGTTTAGTTAAAAAACTGTTGTATTGTATTACAATAATATCCTAATTGACTTGAATAAATATTACGATACCATATTTCTGAATATTTTCATTAAAATCCATCAAAATCATTTTCCTTGTCATTGTCTGCAGCACCAAACAGCTTCTCCCGGTCCTCTCCTTGAACAGGGCTAGAGGGTACGTGTTTTTCGAATCGTTTTCAGTTAAAAAACTATTACATCACACGTATATTTTACCTAAACTGTGCCTGAATGAATATATTCTCGGAAATAAATAGTAGTTTTGCTGAAACGTGATGTATTTCAATGTAAAATAGGATAAAATACATGACGAAAACAAAAGACTTCACCTAAGCTTCCGATGTTCTTGAGATGTTATTCGTTTTTTTAATAGTTTTCGGTTAAAATTCTGTTATATTACAATGATATTCTAATCATACTGTGCTTGATATACTACATTCACGGAAATGTAATATTTTTTCCTGAAATTACGTACGTATTACAGTGGAAAGTGGGATAAAATCGTGACGAAAACAATGACTCGCTTTCTTTCGTTCAAAAGATGTTACCGTAATCGCTTTTCGAATGGTTTAGTTAAAAAACTGTTGTATTACAATAATATTCCCTCCTAATTGACTTGAATAAATACTTGAATGGAAATATACAATATTTTTGTTGAAACTACCTGCGTTTCAGTGTAAAGTGTTGTAATAATAAATGGTAAACAAGTTTATAGGACGTAGAGTTTTTCTGAAGGTTTTGTTGTTCCATTACCCTCAAAACTTGGGTCGACCTATAAACGAGGAATATCATAAATTAACGATTTCTTGGTCATAAAATCGGGGTCGACCTATATACGAAGGGGGGTTATAGACGAGTATATACGGTAATCCAAAATTCCTTACAAGTATTATTCTTTTTTTCATCATTCGTCTCAGTAGAGGAAGAGTAAGGGGACAAAGGAATGCCCTGCCCTGGGTGCCCAGTACTCTAGGGACGATTGTGTATTTTACTTTTACTGCATATTTATTTATCTCTGGAAGGAAGGGGGTGCCAATGGATAGGTCCGCCCCGAGTGCCAAATACTCTAGATACGCTCCTGCGTGTGATGCCATTAAATCTTTCGACCCGTGACCTCGCCAGATGTAGAAGTGTTTACAGACAAGTCCTGGCTCTGCTGAGTGGACTGTCTTCGGCGGGTGGTGGTGGTGCCCGCCCCGCCATGAGACAGATCGCCCTCTCTCGTGAGGCTGTGAAGACCAGCCTTCTGCTGGCACTGATGAACACCGACTCATAATCCTGTCTGAGAATTTGTGCTGGGACAATTTACTCAGTACTGTTGTCTCTTGGAACACCATACTGATCTGCATTGACCCGCACTTGTAAGTACAGCCAAGTGATGACATACCCCTCGGTACTGAAATATTGTTGACTAATTACACCGACTCGTTTGTGCCTAACCTGGAGTAATAAGACAATGCAGAGTGAAGCATAACTAAGATTAATAGAGTTATGAACTTTGTGTAATGTCACTATGTTTAATATATAGTAATTAAGATAAACTTGTGTGAGACTAACTCATTATGTATCAGATGGATCACCATGTAATATTATGAACATCTCCTCTGTAGGTTTTGACCAAATCAATAAATATTGAATGATTCAAAAGGAGAGTTTCAATCATTCCCTTCAACTTGCCCGTCACCTGAACGACCTTAACCAAGGCGTTTACAGTTATGTAATATACACATATCAAATAGTGTATTGTGCATAATGAATATATTTCTGAATATCTTTAAGAGTTGTGAGGGATAAAAGCTTCACCCATTCTACTCTCACTGCACAGTAAGTCAATGAAGAGTTGTTGATTGAAGGAAATTGTGAATATTTAAGTTTTAATGAAGAATGGTTAGGTTAGGTTAGGTTATGAGAAGACATTCATAAGCCGGAACACAAGCTTAGGTTTAGGAGGGAGATAGGAAGAAACTGGTTCACAAATAGGGTGGTGGACGAGTGGAACAAGCTTAGCAACTTTGTAGTAAGTGCTGGAACCCTGGGAAGTTTCAAAAGGAGGCTAGATAGATTCATGGATGATAGAGAGTGGTAGTAACTCTCGACAGGAGCTGCCATGCACAGGCCAACCGGCCTATGGCAGACTCTTTATTTTCTTATGTTCTTACGTTATATATATATATTTTTTTTTTTTATGGGTAATAGTCCACCCGGGCACAGGTCATGACCCACAACAGGGCCTAGGGGAAGGAAGAGTAAAAATAAATTAAAAAAATATAAAATAAAAAGGTTATATTAATGTACACCGCCAGAGAAGCATCTTGTTTAAAGTGAGACAGATTGTATGGAAACACAGAAGAAGGCAGAGCATTCAACAGTGTGAGGAAAGAAGGATGTACTATAATGGGTTATTATAGTGTGACCCACATCCACACTGTGGGCAAGACACCAGCCCACGGTACACAGGATGCTACTTGTTAACAGAGGCTTTACTGTATAATTGAATCAATGTTGAGAGAAAGAAACCTAACCTAACCAAACCTAGCCGGGTTACTACGCCCAGTATTGATTCATCTTGTTTTGGTAATGAATATTGACGCCGGTCCTGGATTATGTCAACAATTGTATATAATTGTTCTTCCTCTATGAATTTCTTTGTTATCATCTAACAACACAGCCAGGTTGTAACACAGTACCATAAATCATTATAATTTGACCATAATTATAGTAATAAAAGTAACTTATGATGTACAAGGAGAGATTTATCCTCTTCCGTAAAAACTCGTCCAGTCATAGTTGCCGCCATAATCTTGTAAACATTACTCTCGATGGCGACTGGCTGCCGTAATGGTGTAGATGAAATGTGATTGGCTGGAATTTCAGTGTTTGAATCTTTGCTCGTAACTGAAGACAAACGGAACAGATTTCCAGATCCGGGGTTCAAGCCGATGATTCTGAATATGGGTAATAATCCACTGGAAGAAATCTAGGCTCAAGGAATCCCGATTCGCACACCCAAGTCGAGCTCAAATCCCAGGCTCAAACTACCGTCCTGAATTTGGGTCTATTGACAGGTAGACAACTATAGACAGAGAGACAACTAGA
This sequence comes from Homarus americanus, assembly GCF_018991925.1. Classification (NCBI taxonomy): domain Eukaryota; kingdom Metazoa; phylum Arthropoda; class Malacostraca; order Decapoda; family Nephropidae; genus Homarus; species Homarus americanus. Next base: position 24,667 of record NW_024717442.1, on the reverse strand, counting down.
TGGAGAAACAAAATGTACTATAAGAAATATTTCACATAGTGTGTTGTGTTACACCAGGTGGAGGGGTGAGAGGCAGCCGTTCACTACCTCCAACTATTGCTGTCTCAAGTTTGTAAGTCATATTAACTATACTGTACAATTTTATATTTTCGTCAATGAGTTCTGATATAATAATAATTTTTAGGGTAATTGCTTCGTTTGGTAGATAATTAGGTGACTAGGCGAGAACTACTTTGTCTGGCGCACATCACTTGTCTTTCTCGGTGGTGATGGGGCGGTACACAGCCAATCATCTCCACTCAACGCCAGTCACCAGTGTAGGTTTATGAGCCACACAGATCAGGCAGCTGCCCTCAGGTCCACAAAAAACGTCAAATTACACCATATAATAGGAAGTTCTTTCTGTTTAATATGCCGGGGGTTCCGGAAGGTTAGGTTAGGTTCGGTTAGATCAAGTTTGTTTGGTTAAGTTGGCAAGGTCTTCTAACAATGCTTCTGCCACTTGCTTTTGTTATCAAATATGGTTAGGTTAGGTTAGGCTACGTCACGTTTAATTTAGAAATAACCAAGTTTTAACACATTTTACATAACTGGGACAGTGTTCAATACAAAACAGTGAAATTGAAACGTTTTTAAATTTGTTTAACATTGAGCAGGTGTTAAGTGTTGCAGTAGTGGGTGTTGCTTCTGGTAACATGTGTTGGTGGTGACTCAGTGACTCTCAGCTGGTGTTAAGTGTTGCAGTAGTGGGTGTTGCTTCTGGTAACACGGGTTGGTGGTGACTCAGTGACTCAGCTGGTGTTAAGTGTTGCAGTAGTGGGTGTTGCTTCTGGTAACATGTGTTGGTGGTGACTCAGTGACTCAGCTGGTGTTAAGTGTTGCAGTAGTGGGTGTTGCTTCTGGTAACATGTGTTGGTGGTGACTCAGCTGGTGTTAAGTGTTGCAGTAGTGGGTGTTGCTTCTGGTAACATGTGTTGGTGGTAACTCAGCTGGTGTTAAGTGTTGCAGTAGTGGGTGTTGCTTCTGGTAACATGTGTTGGTGGTGACTCAGCTGGTGTTGCTTCTGGTAACATGTGTTGGTGGTGACTCAGCTGGTGTTGCTTCTGGTAACATGTGTTGGTGGTGACTCTCCATCAAGTAAGGCCGCTGGCTGACTGAGTCTGTTTTAACAACAACAGTAGTGACACTGTCCCTACACTCTCCATGTACACCAACAACTGGTGGTAGTGACACACATTACCCACCAACAGACAGTACTGTACTAGACAGGTAACACGTCTTACTAAAGTACCACGGTTCACCTTGGCTATATATAAGTTAATAAACAACTCACAGTGACCTAGTGAAGTATTAAATCATCCAAGTTTGTATTTTAATTAACACATTTTGGTCGACTTAATGTTTACAACTGAGGCGATGAACACTGTTAATAACTTACCACGAACAACTCAACTTTACCTAATATAAACTAACATCACATAGTTTAAACAATTATTATTTACTTAATATTATCTGGAAAACAAACTTAACTCTACTACTGATACACTTTTAAATAATTGTATTACATCTAATTATTATTGTATTATAAACTGAACACTAAGTAATATAAACTATCACCAGGTAGTTATCGTGACACTAAGCAATAATAAACTATCACCAGGTAGTTATTGTGACACTGAGGAATAATTAACTATCGTTAGGTAGTTATGTTAAGTATATATTAGTTAGTTGAGGTTAAGCAATAAATAAACTAGTTCGTGGTATTATTATAACACTGATCAGCTTCCCTCCCCCCCAGTACCAAGGAAAGTACTTTATATACTTTCTTTGGCCGATAATTTTACATATATATTCATTAGTCTCTGTTACGGTACACCTTAGCTATGAAAATTAGTGCTATGAGTTTACATTAATTTGCGAAGGTTAACTTTTATAAATGAATCAGTATTTGAGCTGTACTGCCAAGAGGATAAAAGTAAATATTCTTTTATTTCATAACTTGATCTGTGTATTATTTTATTGTTTTATGCTCTTATATTGGGTGATAAAAGTGTTTGTATTACAGTTATTTATTTTTTTTACTTTCTTCTACATAAAACATATAAATGGGGTCTGCCCGTTTCGTCACCACTGCTCTACCCGTTTCGTCACCGCGTTCATTCCCATCATTATATACATGAAAGTAACTGTTGCTTGGGATAGAAAATAATAATAACACAAAGATAATTCATTAAAGACGAAAATAAAACCTAAAACATTGTTAATACGCCTACAATCATCTCACTGCTGGATGGTTTATGTGCTGGTGCCAAATCACCTTTATTTTTTTCTGTATTTTGTTTATTTACCAAATGTTTTAATCGTTTTCTTTATTAAATAATTAATGTTCATGTATAATAACACAATACTTCTTGTGTCGTCTGTATACATGTGTCATATTGAGTCAACTAACTTCCTCTAGAGAGGATGTACTTTATCATCCAAAGTTTCAGTGCCAGGAGAGTTGTTCCTTACTTATGATGACGTCTTCTGTTTAGGGGGAGGGATGAGCTCAGGTGTCCGGAAAGAAAGTCACAATTGGGGTTAGAAAAAGTCAGGGATATAAACACATCTTTTAAACAGCCTAAATAATGTTAAGTTAGGTTAAGGTTTGTGACTTTTTTCCTACATTCAGGGATGATGACACATCATGGAGAACCAGATCATTGTGTTCACTCAGTAAAGGTTTATTGGTTCCTCCAAGTGCTGTACCCAGGTCCACACTGACACTTCCCTGGCCTAGCCTCCATCTAATGTATGAACATTTACAAGGTGAAAACAGCACTTTGAACTATGTGGGTGATGTGTAATGGTATTTTACCTTTACTTTTATCCTCTTCGCCACTGATCGGCTCGCTAGCCGCCCGGGCGATCGGTCACGTCTCTGTCATGCACTGTTGGCAAATACTGGGCATGCACCGGCTCTTGAGTGTACCTGAACCCGCTCCAGTGTTGGTCAAGTCTTGTCTTGAAAGAGCTCACTCCGGAAAAGTTTGCCCTCACGGTTTTCTGGACTTGCGGCTTCTTCAATCTTGAGCTGTGACCCCTTGTGGGGCGAGCGTCCGCCAGCTCCAAGTAAGGACACTCAACTGAGTAGTGCCCCCTGAGATGCTTATACACCTCAACTAGGTCCCCCCTTGCCCGTCTGTAGTATAAGCTAGGCAAGTTCAGGCGCTCCAATCTCTCAGGGTAGCTGAGGTGCCGAAGTGCAAGCACCAGTCTGGTGGCCCTCCTTTGAACATTTTCAACCAACTGACAATCCCTAGCATATCTCGGGGACCAGATGGGGTGACAGTACTCCAGATGGGGAAGCACTTCACTCTTGAAGATCATTACGAGGGACGGACCGTCTAGATATTTTAACTGGTATGTTTGTTTTAATACATAGAATACAAATCTGTTGAGGAAGTGAGTTTCAAATATATACATGGAACAGTTGACAGCTGTTTTGGTATGACACTAATTGTTTTAATTAAGTTCTGAACTTTTAAGTGGCAGGTCTTGATGTAAACACTTCTTGGCATTATCTGTTTTATTGCTGAGAGCAGGTATATACACAGATATAATCTGAGAGAATATATTGTGAATTATCTCCAGGGAAGTGTTGTGAATATCACTTTGAGATAACACTTCTGTTAAGTGTGAACTTACCTGTCGAGTGGTATGGAGAGAACTGCCCCTCTCTGGGGTGTGAGAGAGTGGTAGCAAGCGAGCAGTGTTTACTGAATCGGCTGACCCTGGCTTGAGCCCTACGACATATACAGCCTCAGTGATCTAGTCATAAACAATATTGTGAATCACTTTTGAATAATTTGATAAATAACTTGGAGTTTGGGGTATATTTATATAAAGCAAAGGTGCTGTTACAATCTAGTAAACCAACCAAACCTGTCTCAACCAATTGTGAGGACTGTGTAGTGGATTTCTCCCCTACAAACTTTGTTTGTCGCTGAGTAGCCGACCCCACGAATTTCCCAGTGTATGCCTCGTGGTCTAGGTCAACCAGCGCCGCCTTACATGATGGAGGTCAACTACTAAGCCACGCCTACCTCCGCTATTTAAGACCTGACCTCGTGGTGACCTCTCTCTTTCTACCTACACCAACCAGCAAGCAACACCTCCTCCTCCTCCGCCTGCCTGGCGGTCCTCGCTCCCGTCGGCGTGCATGGCGACCCACAAGCTGTCCTCCTCTGAGCATCCTCACCAACCAGCTCTCTCTACATCACGCTTGTAACCACGCTGCCACTTCCCAGCACCAAGCTGCATTGTACATCCAATACAACATGTATACAGAGAGCACATCGTGAGTTTCCTTTCTCCATCCCATCCTGAGTGTGAACCCAAACCCCCGTACCCCACATCTGTAAGTGTCCTGCCAGGGAGGTGTTGGAGAGCGACCTACACGTCCGACCAGCGTTCAGGAAGAGATTGGTCAACACACCAAAGACATATATATATAAAGATATAGTTATTGAGGACTTGTACTACAGTTGAAGATCACCTGAACCTTTAGCTGATGTTACAGGGTCGATTACTACAGCATCCAGGCGTCGTCTGTTGACGTCACTCACACGATGGCGTCACTTCCTCGTTGAGTCACTCCTTCATATCGTCAGTGGCGCGTCATCCGATGTTGACGAGTGCAGTTGTTGAGGGCAGTCACGTTGCTTGCTGTCTCATTAGGCACTACTGAAGAGTTCTTCATACATTGTTGATGGTGATCAGCCGTCTGTCTCCAAGCTTGGGCGTGCGCCAACTGACTGTGGTAAAAGTTAATGATGTGCTGACACGGCTGGCTACCACTGCACCAAACTCTTAACTCGTACAGTTAAGGGTTGTAGGGGTTTACTTACTGGATCACTCTTGGTGATAGTACAATTGTACCTCAGTGATGCAACATGATTTAACTGCTTTACTGTATGTATGTATGTATGTATGTATGTATGTATGTATGTATGTATGCATGTATGTATGTATGTATGTATGTGTGTGTGTGTGTGACGAAAATGATTCTGGGACTTAGAAACCTTCCATATCAGGATAGGTTAAAGTATGAGGGCTCGAGCTGCCACCCTTCATGAGGGCCTGTGTGCCAGTAACAATTCCTTTTACTCTTATATATCACCATTGGTAGCGTGACGATAGGAGGCTCGTGGGTAGGTGTAATGATAGTATCAAGCAATAGGGAAGAAATAACGGTAAATACTGTAGGTAAATAATATACACAATTATACAAATACAAAGTTTATTTAAACATGAATATGAAATTAGAAGAAAGGATTGGTTTGTACTAACAGACGAAATCTATTACTAGGCCCTCAGGCTCAACATACTCACCCCATTACTGGGTGGACATATTCAATACACTTCCAACCCTACTGGGTGGACATACTCAATAGCACAACTCGGATAGTCACTTAGCACCATACATACTAGAGCAACTGCCACTACAACACTCAGTCGTCAGGAGTGTTACTCAAGCAACAGCCATGGGGTCCAGCCACCATGGAGTACTATCTGACGAAATCTGGAGATCCCAGTGGGTTAGTTCCACCACACCAATATAGCCCTACTGAGGTAGACATTCATCCACCAATGATGGGGGCTGGTAGTGGTGTGTGGCTTGGTGGTCCCGGGTCACCTCGTGGACCGAGCGTTAGGGCCAGACGAGCCAGCTATGGGGGCTATAGGTGGTCTGAAGTGTCTGACGGCCGGGTCTCACGAAGGTAACTGATCCTACTGGACCTCGGACATGTCCCCAGACATAGTGGATACAACATCCACCCTACAGACACGGCCTAGGCTGCGTTAGGGACCTGTATGGATGAAGGGACGGGCACTTACTAACCGGTGACAACAACAACACGTTTCAGGGGACGTTAAAGACGTAAATATGACTTTACTCAGAGCATATCAACTACGTTACTGTAACACTTGCACAATCAACTATCAATTGGGTCAAATCACTTAAAGAAGGGCAAATTACAACACAGCGTGGAATGGCATACCTGTATGGATGAAGGGACGGGCACTTACTAACGGTTAAAATGCCCGCGTGCCCTCACTCAAACCAGACCAGGGAGTCCAGCTACTCCTATTCCAATGAATTAATTTACGGTACCCTCTGACGTTGAAATTGAGACTATGAACTCATTTTCATTCTCTACTATTATCTTCACTAACAATGCTCTGACTCAGCTATCGAAAGCAAAATTAAATTGATTACAAAGGAATGGATGGCAACAGGTCCCAACATACAGCGTCTGCTCCCATAGACAAAGGCGGGGGAAACAGAGAAAACGGGGGACGTTTCCACTGGGGGACTCGGAAGGTTTTGTGGACGTTTGAGCGTAATATGAATCCTTAAGGTTTTCAGGTTAGCTCTTATCATGACCATTACAAAGCTTCCTCCTTCCCCAAGATTCATTATTATGCGGTAACGTTCAGAAAACACGTAAGTAGTGACATACATATTAAATCATTAATATAAAGTATAAATCCTCATACAAACATTGCACAAATTATATCAATAAAACTAGAAAAATAATTCCCTACCGGTGGTCAGGATTAGGTACAAGAAATGGAAATCTGTTAACATACAATTAGAATGTGACACACCTTCATAAAAAATATATTGGGATACATATTACAAAATAGCACCAAAAATAATAGCACATGGGGTTAGGTACATCATGTCATAATAATACTGAATGGCGGTAAATACATCATATCATATAATAATAAATGGTGTTACATACATCATATCATATAATAATAAATGGGGTCAAGTACATCATCATAGAATAATAATGATTTGAGTTAGATACCTCATATCATATAATAATAATAATAAATGGTGTTACATGTTACAAAATACACCCTCACATCGGTAGATAAAATGCACACTCAAAATTCCTTACAGAACTCAAATTTCAATGTTCATAGATTATGAAAGTTTCTTTTACGCGATTGGTCAAATGCTGACAGGACACACTGAGATTTAACATAGATTTCTCAAGCTAGGACATAGACGAACGGACCCCATCAAGTCAAAGGAATGATTTGTTGCCCTTAATCTAAAGAGTTATGTCGCACTCGCGAGAGGCAGCACCCTTCAAGGGACTCCGAACGAGCGGGTATTCCCAAGAATTCAATGCTAACGAAACGGTCCTCATGAGAACACCACCAAACCAAAAACTGTCTGTACTTATGGCATTTGCCATGTAGAAGTAATAGCACCATATTTATATGCCCGAATACTCCCTGAAAGTCACGAACTCTACACCTATATACCAACAACACAGCCTACGTAGGACTTACCAACCAGAACTTGAGAATTCACCACTGGTATCTTTACTCATACTAGTAACAGATACCCTTCAGATGATTGCATAACTGCCAATACATCTTCCAATATCTGTCTTTACTGCAAATTGACCCTTCCTCTGCAAAATACTTTTAATAAAAAAAAATCATCAGTTCTTTACCTATCTCTACTTTCACCTTGATGGATAAGATCGGTGCATGGTGGCCTCGTACAATAGTCTTCCTATCAATATGGAGACTCTTCAACTGTGGTGGACAAGGTACATCGGGCTTTAATGACAATCTATTGACGCATTTGATTCCTTGCATGTGATCTCTCATTACTACTTTCCCATATTCATGTGACTGGCCTGCCCAAATGAAAAGTTTCCTTTTACGTTCCCAGGTTACTCTAAATCTACCAAGGAGATCTGCTCCGAATAGCAATTCTGCATTAAAGTACTTATCATCCACCACAATAGCATGGTGTCTGACTTGCAACTGGGGGGTTACTTGTACTGTTATGACTACTTTACCTTTAATTTTTAGCTCATCTCCCGTAACACCCTGGTATCTATCTTTACAAGGTTTGATGGGTTGCAAATTCAAAGTTTTTACCAGGCTCTCCTGAATTAAGGTGGCCTCACTACCTGTATCTATTAAAGCAAGACAGACACGTTCATTTACAGTAAACCAAATGCAAGGAGACACATTGGAAGGAACCCGCTTATGTCAATATTTTGGATAGTGCCGACGGTTGGCGCGTCCAGGGCAGCGTTGACTGTTTCTCCGACATCCTACTTCCAAGCAATCCCAACATGAACGTGGGGGTGGATTTAAGGGGCAAGTAGAAGTATCATGATTCGGTGTTCGGCAATATGGACAGTAAGGTCCCTGTCGCTTTCCAACTAACCTTTTACGAGGACTTTCAAATAAGGCTACCGCGTGTTGATCTCGCTTACTACTGGTACCCCAAGCTCCTCCTGTTACGTTACCTTCGGCCCGACTGGCTCTTTCACTTATGGGAAGTTCTTGGGTCGCATGCTTGTGAACTGGGCGGATACCAGGATACCCAGTTCTGTTACTTCGCAGATAGATATGTCGGAGTTTCTCCAATTGTTCGGCCATCGTGTCTACTGGACAACAAGGGGAATAATAGGATATCAACTCCTCTTTCAACTGTTCTGGCAGTTTCTGGTACAATTTATCTTTCAAAGTTTGTTCTTCACCTTCCCTGGGCCCATACCGGCGGAAAATGGTTGTGAGAACTGATTTAACTTGGCCCAAAAAGCGCCGGGGATCATCTTCCAAATGGTACTCTAACCTCGCAAATTCCTGCCAGGCAACTTCCAGAGGGATTGGTTTCACAAACAACTTCCGCAAGGTGGCTTTAAGTTTATCCCAATTTTCCTCATCGGTGCCGAGTTCTACTTGGACCATGTCTTCAATCTGCTGGTCCATGCGGTCGGTAGCTACATACCATCTATCCCGTGAGCTAACTGCGCAATATTCTACTCTCTTACAGAATTTAGTTAAGATGTTGTCTGTGTTAAGACCAACGAGGTCGTCCAAGGACAGCCTCGGAACGTATTGGTGGTAATGGGGACCAGGAGGTCGGCTGGGTATATCGTTAGTAGGGGGCAAAAGTGGAACCACGGCAGGAGGAGGTACAAGTGGAACCATGGCAGGGGGAGGTACAAGTGGAACCATGGCAGGGGGGGGCAAAAGTGGAACCACGGCAGGACGAGTAGGTACAGCCGGTTCTTCCCTCCGTTCATCAAGCAAAGCTTGTTGTCTCCTTATCGTATCCATAGACTCAGCGAGTTTAGCCCGAAGAGCTTGGACTTCTGTTGCTAAATCAACAGCGGCTTTGGCCGTCATGGTCCCCTTATTTGCGTTAGCATCTGCCATTGTGTTACAACAAATCAATACTATAACCCACTTTAAATACGATACATGCACAGTGCTCACTCAAGACCCAAGGACTGGTACTGATTTTCTGCAATACGACTAACACTCCATGCATCAACTATTCAAACAACTGTTCAGATTATTAATCTCCCCAAAGATACTATTATGGCATCAAAAATTCACTTAGACACTTTGCCATTCACAGACTCAGTATGGTGCAACACTGCGTGAACACTTCACGAATTTCCGTACTCACAATTCTGGGTCCATACACTTGTGTAACATTTTCCATATACCGTATCACCATAAGGTCCTCACATATATAATACTGTATTCTGAAAGTATACTGGCATTAGAGTTCACATAACATACGTTACACAAACTAATGACCCGTTAGCACCTGGTTAAAATAACTTTAAAATTATAGCGTATACATAGGAATATTAATAGTAGGAACTGTAAAATGCCCTGAGATATTAAGTAAATGGAATATATATCCTACCTAACACATAACTAAAGAATATTACAAATGCAGAATTAGCATCCACTTAACCTTTGCATATAGTGCAATGCTTCTGTTAGCACTCAGAATTAAAACACTGGGCACTCCCACGATGGAACATTTCACAACTAGTGCCACGGCCCAAACATGTATTCACTGTCTGTAAGTAATACTGAGTTAACAACAGAAAAAAAATTTGGGCAGATTGTTACATATCAAAATTCTTCCACTATTAATGAACCTTATTCACACTCTACAAGTTATTGTTGCAGGTTTCCTTTTACTTTAAACAAGACTTTTTCTAACCTAACTCCAAGGTATTTCTTTGAACTTATTTCACTTTCTCTGCAAACCACCACAAAAAGCTGTACCTCGGAAAAATATGGAACAAAATTATTAGCAATCTGAAATACTCATTAGTTACAGTGGAATGGTTATTAAATACCCGTACAGAGAAATGGTTATAACTCAGTTAAACTACAGTATCACAGTCATTCCTCCCAACTCGATACTATGTTCATTACATCCCACCGCTGCCACCATTTATGAGGGCTCGAGCTGCCACCCTTCATGAGGGCCTGTGTGCCAGTAACAATTCCTTTTACTCTTATATATCACCATTGGTAGCGTGACGATAGGAGGCTCGTGGGTAGGTGTAATGATAGTATCAAGCAATAGGGAAGAAATAACGGTAAATACTGTAGGTAAATAATATACACAATTATACAAATACAAAGTTTATTTAAACATGAATATGAAATTAGAAGAAAGGATTGGTTTGTACTAACAGACGAAATCTATTACTAGGCCCTCAGGCTCAACATACTCACCCCATTACTGGGTGGACATATTCAATACACTTCCAACCCTACTGGGTGGACATACTCAATAGCACAACTCGGATAGTCACTTAGCACCATACATACTAGAGCAACTGCCACTACAACACTCAGTCGTCAGGAGTGTTACTCAAGCAACAGCCATGGGGTCCAGCCACCATGGAGTACTATCTGACGAAATCTGGAGATCCCAGTGGGTTAGTTCCACCACACCAATATAGCCCTACTGAGGTAGACATTCATCCACCAATGATGGGGGCTGGTAGTGGTGTGTGGCTTGGTGGTCCCGGGTCACCTCGTGGACCGAGCGTTAGGGCCAGACGAGCCAGCTATGGGGGCTATAGGTGGTCTGAAGTGTCTGACGGCCGGGTCTCACGAAGGTAACTGATCCTACTGGACCTCGGACATGTCCCCAGACATAGTGGATACAACCTCCACCCTACAGACACGGCCTAGGCTGCGTTAGGGACCTGTATGGATGAAGGGACGGGCACTTACTAACCGGTGACAACAACAACACGTTTCAGGGGACGTTAAAGACGTAAATATGACTTTACTCAGAGCATATCAACTACGTTACTGTAACACTTGCACAATCAACTATCAATTGGGTCAAATCACTTAAAGAAGGGCAAATTACAACACAGCGTGGAATGGCATACCTGTATGGATGAAGGGACGGGCACTTACTAACGGTTAAAATGCCCGCGTGCCCTCACTCAAACCAGACCAGGGAGTCCAGCTACTCCTATTCCAATGAATTAATTTACGGTACCCTCTGACGTTGAAATTGAGACTATGAACTCATTTTCATTCTCTACTATTATCTTCACTAACAATGCTCTGACTCAGCTATCGAAAGCAAAATTAAATTGATTACAAAGGAATGGATGGCAACAGGTCCCAACATACAGCGTCTGCTCCCATAGACAAAGGCGGGGGAAACAGAGAAAACGGGGGACGTTTCCACTGGGGGACTCGGAAGGTTTTGTGGACGTTTGAGCGTAATATGAATCCTTAAGGTTTTCAGGTTAGCTCTTATCATGACCATTACAAAAGAAACTAAACTTGCATTCCCAAGAAAGACGAAGAGTGCGGGGAGATATGATAGAAGTATTCAAGTGGGTGAAAGGAATCAATAAAGGGGATATAGATAAAGTTCTTATAATATCCGAGCAGGATAGGACTCGGAACAACGGATTTAAGTTGGATAAGTTTAGGTTTAGGAGGGAGATAGGAAGGAACTGGTTTACAAATAGGGTGGTGGACGAGTGGAACAAGCTTAGCAACTTTGTAGTAAGTGCTAGAACGTTGGAAAGTTTCAAAAGGAGGCTGGATAGATTCATGGATGATAGAGAGTGGTAGTAACTCTCTACAGGAGCTGCCATGCACAGGCCAACCCGCCTATTGCAGACTCCTTATGTTCTTATGTATGTACGTATGTGTGTGTGTGTGCAGTATGTATGTATGTATGTATGTATGTATGTATGTATGTATGTGTGTGTGTGTGTGTACAGTATGTATGTTTGTATGTATGTATGTATGTATGTATGTATGTATGTATGTATGTACAGTATATATGTACAGTATGTATGTATGTATGTATGTATGTATGTTAACTTGAAGGTGAAACAGGACATTAAGAAACATTATGTAGTAGTGAGTAGTTTGTAGACTCTTCACCGGACTAGTGAAGAGGAACAACTCCACCTCAACAAGAGTTTTTTTTACCATAAGACACAAGTTTGGTTGTAGCTGTCACCATCTATAGTAATGGTCTGCTTAGAGGAATAGTTGTTGGTGGTAACGCGCTAAACTCTCACCAATATGTTAGAGCCTCGGCCCAGGGTGTTGTCACCACAGGCTTCCTCCCGTACTAACACTGGATAAACCGACCAAACGGCTGATAAGTGGCCAATATGATAAAAACAATGACTTACTGTTGCAGGCGTCAGAGTCCCTAGTAACATAACCACTACTAACACACACACAACTAATAACAGGCACCGTATAGTAAACTTATAACAGCTGGACGAGAATGGTCAAAAAATGGCAAATGAAATTCAATGTGGAAGAAGGTAAAATACTTAGTCTAGGAGACGTAAACAGAAAAAATCAGATACCAGATGAACTACGATGTTATAGAGAAATCCGACTGTTAGAAGGATTTAGGAATAATGAAAAGTGGGAATCTTAAACCAAGTAAACAAAGTGTTTTGCTCGAAACAAGGCTAACAAAATACTTGGATTCATTCAACACTAGTGAGGTCATCCTAAAACTATATCTTGCGATTGTGAGACCTCACTTGGATTACGCGGTTCTGTTCTAGTCACCGTACTACAGAATGGATATGATAAAGGTGTATAAATGGAAGTCAGGGCTAAACAAATGTGACATTACAAAGGTACTCAAACTGTCCAACCAGCAGCAAACTCGTAACAATGGTTTTAAATTACACAAATTTAGATTTAGGCTTGAGATAGGTAGGCCTAAACATTGGTTTGGAAATAGAGTAGTGGATGAGTGGAACAAGTTACCAAACATCATCACGAACTAGAATACTCTGGATAGCTTCAAACATAGGTTGAATGGATATATGAGCGATAGGTGTTGGGTGTAAATGGGACTGCCCAGTATGGGCCAATAGATACTGTTTCCTCCATTCTTATGTTCTTAACAACCAAGGAACACCTCTATATAGTGGTTACCTGACTATAACGAGGTCATCAGTGAGTTGTCATCAGTTTATAACGTAAAACTAACTATACCGACCATATCACTAAACCTGTATTAGTTTTGACCTCAATATTCTGTTCATCTTACTGTTGTGAACAACTCAGTAAATCTGTACTAGCAGCTACCTGAACAGTGACCTGTATATAGGGACCATTTGAGAGAGAGAGAGAGAGAATTTTATTTATTGCCATGGACAGCAGCTAGTTTATTATGCACCCCATACTCATCCTGTGGTTAAAGTATTACAGAGGAGAGGCCACAAAGGGTGTTTATCAGACCCCAGTTGTCAGGATATTGTGTTACAGATTACTTTTAGTACATTGTTTGTTTAGTTCGGTATATAAGGTTTGTTTAGCTATTATATGCCAAGTGTGGATACAGCCTTAGTATATCAGCTATCTTGCCATCAGAGATAAAGTGTTGTACCATTACATACACAGTGTGCTTGGATCTATCCCTATAAGGTTATATTGTTTCACGGTCTAAGACGTAGTGTTGGAGTGTGTGGCCATATGTCTGGTCACACACTTTACATTTAGTATTGTTTACATCTGCCTGAGGGGCATACTGACAGAGGTATAGCGGTTACAACAGCGTGTAATCTAGTGATCTTATTACTTGCTCCATATACATGTTCTAATTGATACATCTCATCATGGTAAACAATGGATTGGCTAGTGCCTGTTTGCACTTGTCTGTTTACATCAAATTCATCAGAAAGCTCTTTTCAGATTAGTTTCTTAGGTTCTGGTTGACAGTCCCAGATTGTATTCAACATTGTCATTGTTGGACGCGAGTTTAGCTGAGGCATCAACTCTAACATGTTCACTAATGCCTATGTGAGAGGGGATCCACAGCAGCTTGATCCTGACACCCTCATCAACAAGACACATGTGCTTGTGTCTGGCTTCAGTGACAAGCGGGTATCAAGAGCAAGTAGTGAGGATGAGTCAATGATGATGGGACTGTCAGTGGCAGTGTCAGTAGTACTGTAGAAGTTGAGTGGAAGTGATAGAAGTGGTGGTAGTAGTACTGGTAAAAGTGGGTGAAGGAAATCCAAACTCTGTTGGATATTGCTAACACAGAGCCACATGCGGTGTTTGCAGCATTCACCCATGGAATCGAGCATCACTGGAACTACCTGATGTGCACTATCCCTCATATCGGACCCCTCCTCCACCCTCTGGAAGAATCTATCAGCGTCAATTTTATTCCAAAATTAGTGAAACATCTTCACTTAACCCCAGCAGAACAGTCAACCCTTGCACTGACGCCATCTCTGGGAGGAATGGGATTGACCAATCCAGAGGAGATTGCAGAACATCAGAACTCAGTCAAGCTCACGGCAGCCCTCACTGAGCACATACTAACTCAGAATGCAGCAAGCGAGGTGGATACCAACGAATTAAACAAGATTCGACGGTCCATTACGATAGAACGACAGCACATCCAAATTGATAACATGCAACAACTGGTGCTGTAATTTCGAGGGAACTTGAAAAGAAAAGTAGCAACAGCGCTGGAGGTATGGTGGTGATTGGTGTGTAGCCACCTCCCTCCCTGCCGCCTCACCTTCTAAGAACATAAGCAAATAAAGAGTCTGCAATAGGCTGGTTGGCCTGTGTATGGCAGCTCCTGTCGAGAGTTACAACCACTCTCTATCGTCCATGAATCTATCTAGCCTCCTTTTATAACTTTCCAGCGTTCCAGCACTTACTACAAAGTTGCTAAGCTTGTTCCACTCGTCCACCACCCTATTTGGTACAAGGACTAGAAGCCTGACAAGTACCAAAGTTTCCATGACCATCTGATAGATAGGACTAATACATACTTCACCAACAATGATTCCACCAAAAAAGGGAGAAAACGTGGTCAGCATAATGGGAACAGGCAACAGCAGTGCTATAATGACCCTGAGCTGAAAAAACTCAGGGCTAGGGTCAGGAGGGTGGGTAAGGGTTACAAACAAATTAGAACACCTCAAATGTTACAATTGTATCAAGCTTCCCTTGCTGCTGTCAGGGAACGTGTAAACGAACTCAGACAAGATGCATGGGAGACATATGTCAACAACCTGAACCAACACACATCCCTCAGCAAAGCTTGGAAAGACATAAACACAATCAGAGGTAAAAACAGTAAACACGTCTCCCATCTAAACCCTCTGCAAAAGTCGAATGAGCTAATAACAAAGTGGGCTCATGTGTCTAGCTGTAACATGTTACCAGCTAGGACTTGGGGGCTCCTTGATGCGAAGTCTGTACTGTAGAGAGAAGTAATCTTATTAACTTTATGCTGGGCAAACAGCACGATGAGTGTGATGTTCCATATACTGAGTGGGAGCTTGACGCCCCCCTCGCCAGGGGTAGGTCTACTTCCCCTGGAGAGGACGGAGTTACCTACAACATCGTTAGACTACTAAGGCGTGTGCCGGGCAATCCATTGTTGGTATTGTACAATATGAGTCATACCAAAGGCCAACTACCCACATCATTGACCAGCAGTATTGTTGTGCCAATACCGAAACCAGGACAGCCTGATGCTTTTCGTCCCATAATCACTAACCAGCTGCCTGTGTAAAACCTTTGAGGGGATGGTTCTTGGCAAACTCTTATATAGAATCAGAGAACACATGTCTCCTAACATAAATGGCTTCACCCATGGTAAAGGTGTACATAATTGCATCACCACATTCCTAACTGTGCATGGTGATGAAAGGCACAGATACACCACATTTCTTGACCTAAAAGCGGCTTTTGATATTACCAATGGACAACTGATATTGTACGAACTAGCCAAAATGGATATAGGAGGTACACTGTTAGACTGGATAAGTGGGTACCTAACCAACAGAAGGGCTGCTGTGTGACGGGCGGTTTTCTTTCTCTTTATAATTTACCATCCAGATATTCTTTTCTGTTATTATTCTTCAATTCTTTATTTAGATATATACAGTACCTTATTCTTGATCATATTCTTATACAAGTAATTCTGATATTTCTATGCTTATAGTTTCCAAGTCTTTCATTTCTTTTCATATATAATATTATATTTTCTAAATTTCAATGTTCCTACCTTCCTGAAGTATACTCTGTTTTTACTTATATTCTCATACAAGGGTTAGTCTGGGAACCATGTTATTCTTAGTACACTTATTATACTTACAAGGGTAGGCTGCCACCACCAGACTTTTGGGTAGAATATAACATACCTCATGGAAAGCTTTTGGGTAGTGTGGTAGATGTACAATATTGTACATAGGCACGTGAGTCAGTATTATTTTCTGGGAACCAATGTTTAGAAGGAGTAGAGAGGTGATACTCGTAGATTACTAATTCAATATTTATTACCACAGTGAGTGAATAAGATGTTACTTAACTTCACTCAGATAAGACTGGACCCTCAGGTCTTACTGTACCATTTACAAAACAGCACCACAATTACTTATTAATTCATTAAACACTTCAAGTACTTATTACACCATTTAACTACTTCAATTACTCACTACTTCATGAGACAACTGTTGTATTATTTCTCTGACAAGTAAGATTCAGGGGTTACTACATACGGTCAGATAACACTGGACCCTCAGGTCGTACTTTTATAAGTAACAAATTACATCTTCAATTCTAGGTTACAACATTTAACAATCATTATATTATTCCATTGTTACTGCAAGTGGATAATATGACACACTTGACACTATCCCGAATTAAAATAGTCTTTATAACATGTTATTTCGGAATGACTAATGTGACACTTTAACGAGTATTCAGTGGTTTGGTGGACTCAACTCCAAGAATAACAATAACCCTGGTACCACCAACATTCATGGATTCAATATTTAACCTGGGATGCTGTATTTCTGCTTGTCATCCCCAAGCATGGATATTAACACGGCTCCTTACATATAAACAAGAACAGTAGTTGGACCAAGATCACAAGACAGAGTCCGCGGGCCAAAGTCGATTACAGGCTCGGCCTCTAGCTGGGAGTGCCCGGCCCGGGAAGGATTGTGGCAGAGGGTCGGCCATGGCGTCTGCCAAGGAATCTCGCCCTGGGATTCTAATCTAGCCACCTTAGACATCCTTCGAGAGCCATCGTGCCCATAGCCGGCTCCCGAACCTCAGTCGTGTTGCCAACACACAAACAGCGTCTGGAGATGAGTGGAGAAGAAATAACGAGAGAGTGAATATTTAACTTCACTATACAAAACATACGTCTGGCAATGGTCCAGACGACACTTACTTTATATCAATTCTTTCACTGGGTAAATGAAAATTTCATTGTTACAACATGAACACTGTAGTGGCTCCTCTCCCCTACAACTTCCAACTGAGCTCCGGCCGTGCGCCGACCAGCCAATCAGCGTACAGCCAGCTACGCCGAGAGACTAGGTCTATGCAGAGGACGTAGGGGTACGATCGCCGACCTAGTCTCGACCATCAACCTCCAGTTCAGGATCAGAGCGTTTCACACCTTACGCTTGAGCCGCTGTGATTGGTCCTCTCGCTACGCGCACCCCAAATCCTGATCCTCGTAAATTGTATAAATACGGCCACGCCTGCCCAGGGAGAACATTCTACACTCAGCTACTGGACCAGCTCTCACAGCTCCTCAACTAGTCACTCCTAAGCACTGCGCTGTACAACAATATATATATATACAGAAAGCGCATCGTGAGTTTCTATCTTACCTCATTCCTGAGTGTGAGATATCTACATGTACGTACGTTTGTGTGCCCATACAAAGAGATAATAGACAACTAAAGAGAATTGACAACTGGACACATACAGTACACTACAATTGGTGACCCCTGGAGCCGTGAATACCACACTCCTTTCTGCTGCCTTACTACTAGAGCTGAGAAGATCGTCCTGCCTGCTGCCAGCCTAGGCCAACCGCCTACCTGCACCACCCACTACTCCACAACGACACCATCTCACGACCGTAAGGTTTATAACGCATTAGTCTGTTCTCCCCACTGGCGGTGTGAGTGACCCACATCACAGCTGGAGAGCAACTATTGTGCGATATTCCAAACGTGGTTTGAGCTCTTTTGCCTATTCTCCTATTTTTCTTTTGTTTTTTTAGTTCTGGCCTAAGGACCTGCACCCTAAAAAGTGTATGCGTCCCGAAGTCCCCCCTGCAACTGTTCACCTCCCTCCCAGGAGATTGTGAACACGGAAGGGGGTCGGAACAAGCACCCATCCCTCATCCTTCCCAAACAGGTGTGATATACCCCCCCAAGAATGGATGGACGGATCTCTCTACCAACCTTCAACCACAACGTAGAGGACTGGTTAGTTCATGTCGAAGCAGCTCTCATCGGCTCTACAGCTACAGATGGGCAAAAGTACGGCGCCCTGCTCTGCTCCTTGCCCACTGAAGTCGCCACACAAGTCTCACAGACCATCTCCAACCCTCCAGAGAACAACAAATTCGCCACTCTGCGGGATGCCTTAAAAACGCATTACCAACGGACCCGCTCCAATCTCCTGCAGAACCTATCTTCCATCTCCCTTGGAAACTCAACTCCGGGATTTCTCTGGGAAAAGATGTGCAGGTTGAACTCCCGGTACACAGACAGACTTCCTGACTCTATCCTGCGCCAGCTTCACGCACAAAAACTACCCACAGAAGTACGCAACATTCTGTCCGCAGTAGATTACTCTACGACACCAAAACTATATGCAACCGCGGCAGACAGAATTTTCAACGAGTGCGCTGCTGCACCCCTTACCGCCACGGACAACCCCACGGTCACACCAGTACCTACCACCGAACTTGTAAGCCGGGTCAACACCCCTCAGCCGAGCAATACCTCACAAGACATCAAGGACCTGTTGCAAACCTTGAACCACAGGATGGACACCATTGAGCAGTTCTGCTCCTCCATACCCGCTGCTGTGCCAGTTCCTGACTCACGCACCACGCCCTACAAGTTCCGACGCACAGCAGCCAGCCCCCAGCACAACAACTATACCCTCTGCTGGTATCACCAGACTTTCGGCCGCAATGCTCGAAACTGTGAGCCCTATTGCACCTATTCGGGAAACGGCAACACCGGAGGCTGGTAGACGCCTCAGCCCCCGTCCCTTCAGGCGTCTCATTACTGTACGTCACCGACCGCACCTCTGGCAAGAAGTTCCTCATCGACACAGGTTCATCGGTAAGCCTCATCCCTCCCTCACTACAAGACAAGTCAAAGCAACCCTCTTATGACCTGTTCGCTGCCAACGGTACCCCCATCGCCTTCTACGGCGTACGCACCCTCGCCTTAGACCTCGGTCTGCCCAAGACTCTGCGTTGGTTATTTGTGATAGCAGACGTGTCTCAACCCATCCTTGGTTTCGACTTCCTCACCTTCCACAAGCTCGGCGTCAAACCAAGTCATCTATGCCTCATCCATGAGCCTACAGCACGCAAGATCCAGGGTTCTCGTGCCAGACACACCGACACTATCACCTGTCTTGCGCCTTCCAACGAGTTCTCCTCCCTACTCGACGAATTCAAGGAGCTTTTCTCACCCCGAGTCTCCCTACCCCCACCACCTACATCGGGAATTTTCCACCACATCGAAACCAAAGGACCACCAGTCTTTTCACGCCCTTGCCGCCTGCGCCCTGAGCTCCTGAACACAGCCAAAGTAGAATTCAACAAACTACTGCAAGACGGCATCATTCGCCCTTCAAGGAATCCCTGGGCATCGCCCCTTCACATGGTTCCTAAGCAAACACCCGGCGAGTGGAGGGTGTGTGGCGACTACAGAGCCCTGAATCTCGTCACCAAACCTGACAGGTACCCTATTCCGCATGTCCAGAACTTTCACCACAAACTTCATGGCAAGACTATCTTCTCGAAGATCGACTTGGAGCGTGCCTTCCACCAGATCCCAGTAGCACCTGCAGATACCCCGAAGACAGCCATCACCACTCCGTTTGGACTCTTCGAGTACACTTTCATGAGTTTTGGCTTACGCAATGCAGCACAGACTTTCCAGAGGTACATGGACCATATGCTTCGCGACCTCGATTTTGTCACCGTCTTCATTGACGACATCCTCGTCGCATCTTCGACGCCTGCCGAGCACCGCCACCACCTACAACTCCTTCTCCAATGCCTGCAGAACAACAACATGAAAGTTCATCCTGCTAAGTGCGTCTTTGGAACCTCGGCCATCGATTTCCTCGGTCACAGAGTCTCGCCCAGTGGCATACAACCCCTACCACAGAAGATAACCGCGATTAGGGAGTTTCCCAAACCTGAAACGGTGAAGAAACTCCGAGAATTCCTGGGTTTAGTCAACTACTACCACCGCTTCATTGACAAAGCTGCCACCGTCCTAGCCCCCCTACACGACCTTCTCAAGGGACGCCCAAAGAAGTCTCACAAGTCTCTCGTGTGGACTCAAGAGGCTGCCACGGCATTCACCACTATCAAACAGCACATTACACGCCTCACCCTCCTGGCCCACCCCGCACCTAACGCCCGGATCACTCTCACAACGGCTTCAACCACCACACCTCAAGTACAGCGCCTTTGATCGAGAACTCCTGGCCATATACCTGGCTGTCAAACATTTCCAGCACTTCCTCGAGGCCCGTCAGTTCACCATCTTCACTGATCACAAGCCCCTCGTCCACGCCTTCGCTTCAGCTTCCCAGTCACATACACCTCGTGTCCTGCGCCACTTGGCTTACATCTCGGAGTTCTCCAGCGACGTCCAACACATTAAAGGCAGCCACAACGAGATCGCCGACGCCCTCTCTCGTTGTATATCCAACATTCTTCCCTCATCTCCACCCATTGATTATGGGCAGCTAGCCGCGGCTCAAGAGAAAGACGAAGACCTGGCAGCATACAAGACATCCCCCTCAGGCCTCACACTCCAAGAACTCCCTGTTCCTGGCACAAAGATAAAATTGTGGTGCGACGTATCCTGTGGGCAGCCTACACCGTTCGTGCCTCACGTCCACCGCCGCGCTGTTTTCGACCGCATCCATGGTCTCAGCCACCCGGGTGTGCGGGCCTCCCAGCGCCTCCTAACGCAACGTGTCGTCTGGCCCGGCATCAAGTCTGATACTAAGAAATGGGCTGCCCAGTGCCTGGCCTGCCAGTCCTCCAAAATACATCGTCACATACGGGCCCCCTTACAAACCTTCCCTATTCCCAAAGGACGTTTTCAAGTAGTACACCTCGACATCGTGGGACCTCTTCCATCATCCTACGGTAGCACCTACATCTTCACCTGCATCGACCGTTTCACCAGGTGGACAGAAGCAATTCCCATGCCCAACGCTACAGCAGAGACTACTGTCCGCGCCTTCATGTCCGGTTGGGTTTCCCGTTTTGGCCCCCCCGCAACCGTAATCACTGACCGAGGAGTCCAGTTTGAGTCACAACTCTGGCAGCACCTCCTACAGTTCCTCGGCACGTCTAGACAACACACTACAGCATACCACCCTCAAGCCAACGGCATGGTAGAGCGTTTTCACCGGCAGCTGAAGGACACACTCAAGGCACAGCACGACCCTTACAGCTGGACTGATGCGCTTCCCTTAGTGCTCCTCGGCATGCGTGCATCACACAAGGAGGATATGGACTGTAGCCCAGCAGATCTTACACTAGGAGAGCCCCTTCGGCTACCCGGGGATTTCTCACTCCCTCCTGACCCCCACCAAACCACTCCAGCAGTTCGTCACGACTTACTCCAAAAGCTACGACAAGCAGTTTCTGCATTCAGAGCTACTGCTCCACGCCAGCCTCCTCGGCGCCCTGAACACATCCCTCCTGCACTACTCACAGCCGAGTATGTTTTCGTCAGGCATGATGCTCACCGCAACCCATTACAACGCCCCTACGATGGACCCTTCCAGGTGGTTACCCGTTCAGCAAAGTTCCTGACGATTATCCGGAATGGCAGACATGACACCGTCAGCATAGACCAAGTCAAACCGGCCATCTTACCCGTCGGGCCCCCAGCCCAGCAGCACCATCAACAAACTATGCCTGCACCAGTCTACCCGCAGTTACCACCGGCAGCAACACCACGCCCACGACATTTCTGGGCACCCTCTTTTCACCCTCATGTACACCCTGTTCCTACTGTAGAACTTGCTCCTGTCATAGACCCTCTTCCTATCATAGAACCTGAACCTGTAATAGACCTCCCTCATGTCATAGAACCTGCTCCTGCCATGGACCCTTCTCCTGACATAGAACCTGCACCTATCATAGATACTGCACCTATCATAGACCCTCCTCCTGTCATAGAACCTGAACCTGTAATAGACCTCCCTCCTGTCATAGAACCTGCTCCTGCCATGGACCCTCCTCCTGACATAGAACCTGCACCTATCATAGAACCTGCTCCTGCCACGGACCCTCCTCCTGACGCAGCCCCTGCAGCAGCAGGAGCACAACAACCATTGCTTGTACAACCTCCTCTAATCCCAAACCCTCTTTCTCCCCCTAATTCTCCCACAGGTTTTGTGTTACTAGAGGGAGTTGTTACACGTAGCGGCCGAGTCGTACGTACACCTGCCCGGTATGTGTTATGTGTGGGACACAACCCGGACAACATCCAGCCTCCCGCCACGCCGGGAGGGGAGAGGGAGTATTGTAGTGGCTCCTCTCCCCTACAACTTCCAACTGAGCTCCGGCCGCGCGCCGACCAGCCAATCAGTGTACAGCCAGCTACGCCGAGAGACTAGGTCTATGCAGAGGACGTAGGGGTACGATCGCCGACCTAGTCTCGACCATCAACCTCCAGTTCAGGATCAGAGCGTTTCACACCTTACGCTTGAGCCGCTGTGATTGGTCCTCTCGCTACGCGCACCCCACATCCTGATCCTCGTTAATTGTATAAATACGGCCACGCCTGCCCAGGGAGAGAGGAGAGATTCGCCAGCCAGCCTTCGCCGTGAACGGACCTCTCTTCTGACCCTTCACTGCTAAGCAGCCAGCCTTCTTTCTACTGTTGACGACCTGACTACAACTCGACCTCTCTGTCTACCACTGGCCTTCCCAGAAATCTTTTTTGGGGCAACGCCCCTCGGGGGCCTCCGCCTTTGGAAACGACCACGACTGTCACCGGACTACCTCACGAGCGTTCAGGACTATCAACTCTAGTTAGCCCTCCCCACGGGTAGAGTGAGTGACCCACACTCCTGCTGGAGGGCAGCTATTGATTGGCAGTACTGACGTGGTTTGAGATCTTTCTCTCTTGCTGAAACCCTTCCTTACTTACCCTATCCGAGGCACCTGCTTATATTTAAGTATTCGTGCTAGAGCCCCTCCAGTGGAGCACACCTCACAGTAGGTGGGATTGTGTGTGTCCGTTGGAGGTCGGGGGAACACAGGCCAATCCGGCAGTGGAAAAACAGTGATAGTGCAGTTACACCACTGTCCGGGGGTCGCCTATAGGCACACTAAGAAGGGTCTTCAATAACCTTCTTTATCACCCACAATTATATGCTAGGAAGACACAAACAAATAAACCAATGGCTACCAAGGTTATACTCAAGATTATAGACAATAGAACAGCCCCTTCACGTTCTCAGATAACTGAAACAGCGTATGGTACACTCAATGTACCCTTCACGAGGATTTTCTCCTCGAACGATGGATACACTGCAATATGCAGGGACTACAGGGATGCGGATACCATTCTGAGCCCTGAGGGAATGCAAGCCTTTGGAGACATAGAACTCCAGGTCATTATGCCACCAGAGGTTAAAGCAAAAAGATCAGTATTTGTACGTGGACTTGACTACGAATTTGGAAGGCACTCGGCACAAGAAATAAAAGAAGAACTAGAAATTAAAACAACTGGTTAAAAATCGAAGAAGTGGTAAAAATAAAGCAATACACTCATTGCCGAAAGCTGAGATTCACTGACACTTCAATGGCAGACAAGGCCCTGGAATCTTAGGGTTAAACATGTCAGTACTCCCTAAACAACTAGAAAGGGAGAAATATGTTAATATTCTCACCTGCTTTATCTGCTATGCACATGAATCACATGCAACAAAAGACTGTCCTCAAAAGGAACTTAAAATATGCTCTGAATGTGCAGAAGAAGGCCATACCTTCCGGGACTGCAAGAATCAATCCAAAGCATGTATAAACTGTAAAAATCAGAAGGAACCTGGATATAAGACCCACAGAACCCTAGCAATGGCCTGTCCATACAAAAAGAAAATAATAAATGAAAAAGTAGCAAAGGAAAAACAACAACAAGAACAGAAGGAGAATACAACATATGCTGCTATTGCAAAGAAAGTAGTTGAAGAAACAACACAACCACAGAATACCACCAAAATTGTACTG
>NW_024717441.1:0-21310 GCF_018991925.1 Homarus americanus | reverse complement strand
GGGACTTTTTTATACTCGATCAGGGGACTTTGTTATTCTCGATCAGGGGACTTTTGTTGTACTCGATCTGGGGACTTTTTTATACTCGACCAGGGGCCTTTGTTATACTCGATCACCGGACTTTGTTATACTCGATAAGGAGTCTTTCTAATACCCGATCAGGGGCCTTTGTTATCCTAGATCAGGGGACTTTGTTATACTCGGTTCAGGGTGCTTTGTTATACTCGTCCAGTGGGCTTTGTTATACTAGGATCAGGGGACTTTGTAATACTCGATCAAGGGACTTTTGTCTTACTCGGATGAGGGCCCTTGTTATACTCGACCAGGGGACTTTGTTATAATCGATCAGGGGACTTGTTATGCTCGATCTGGGTGGACTTTGTTATACTCCGCCAGGAGACGTTGTTATACTCGATGAGGGGATATGTTATACTCGATCAGGGTCTTTGTTATATTGGACCAGGGGACTTTATTATACTTGATCAGGGACTTTGTTAAACTCGATCAGGGGACTTTGTTATACTCGACCAGGGGACTTTGTTATACTCGATCAGGTGACTTTGTTATACTCGACCAGAGGA
Organism: Homarus americanus; assembly: GCF_018991925.1. Classification (NCBI taxonomy): domain Eukaryota; kingdom Metazoa; phylum Arthropoda; class Malacostraca; order Decapoda; family Nephropidae; genus Homarus; species Homarus americanus. The sequence goes on along the minus strand of NW_024717441.1, from coordinate 20,729 downwards.
CATTTTTATACTCGATCAGGGGATATGTTATACTCGATGAGGGGATTTTCTATACTTGATTAGGGGACTTTGTTATACTCGTTCAGGGGAATTTTGTTAAACTCGATCAGAGGACTTTATATACTCGACCAGGGGCCTTTGTTATACTCGATAAGAAAACTTTGTTATACTCGACCAAGGGACTTTGTTATACTCGATCAAGGGACTTTTGTTATACTCGATCAGGGGACTTTGTTATACTCGTCCAGGGTCCTTTGTTATACTCGATCAGGGGACTTTGTTATACTGGACCAGTGGACTTTTTTATACCCGATCAGGTGACTTTGTTATACCCGATCAGGGGACTTTTGTTATCCTCGAGCAGGGGACTTTGTTATACTCGACCAGGGGCCTTTGTTATACTCGATCAGGGGACTTTGTTATACTCGATAAGGGGACATTGTTATACTCGATAAGAGGAAATTGTTATACTCGATCAGGGGACTTTGTCTTACTCGATCAGAGCCCTTTGCTATACTCGACCAGGGGACTTTGATATAATCGATCAGGGGACTTTGTTATACTCGATATGGGGACTTTGTTATACTGGGCCAGGGGACTTTTTTATACTCGATCAGGGGACTTTGTTATACTCGATCAGGGGACTTTTGTTGTACTCGATCTGGGGACTTTTTTATACTCGACCAGGGGCCTTTGTTATACTCGATCACTGGACTTTGTTATACTCGATAAGGAGTCTTTCTAATACTCGATCCGGGCCCTTTGTTATCCTAGATCAGGGGACTTTGTTGTACTCGGTTCAGGGTTCTTTGTTATACTCGTCCAGTGGGCTTTGTTATACTAGGATGAGGGGACTTTGTAATACTCGATCAAGGGACTTTGTCTTACTCGATGAGGGCCCTTTGTTATACTCGACCAGGGGACTTTGTTATAATCGATCAGGGGACTTTGTTATGCTCGATCTGCGGACTTTGTTATACTGCGCCAGGAGACGTTGTTATACTCGATGAGGGGATATGTATACTCGATCAGGGTCTTTGTTATATTGGACCAGGGGACTTTATTATACTTGATCAGGGACTTTGTTATACTCGATCAGGGGACTTTGTTATACTCGACCAGGGGACTTTGTTATACTCGATCAGGTGACTTTGTTATACTCGACCAGAGGACTTTTTTATACTCGATCAGGGGATATGTTATACTCGATGAGGGGATTTTCTATACTTGATTAGGGGATTTTGTTATACTCGATCAGGGGAATTTTGTTAAACTCGATCAGAGAACTTTGTTATACTCGACCAGGGGCCTTTGTTATACTCGATAAGAAAACTTTGTTATACTCGACCAAGGGACTTTGTTATACTCGATCAAGGGACTTTTGTTATACTCGATCAGGGGACTTTGTTATACTCGTCCAGGGTCCTTTGTTATACTCGATCAGGGGACTTTTTATACTGGACCAGTGGACTTTTTTATACCCGATCAGGGGACTTTGTTATACTCGATCAGGGGACTTTTGTTATCCTCGATCAGGGGACTTTGTTATACCTGACCAAAGCCTTGTTATACTCGATCACCGGACTTTGTTATACTCGATAAGGAGTCTTTGTAATTCTCGATAAGAGGACTTTGTTATACTCGATCAGGTGACTTTGTTATACTCTATGAGGGGCCTTTCTAATACTCGATCAGGGGACTTTGTTATCCTAGATCAGGGGACTTTGTTATACTCGGTTCAGGGTTCTTTGTTATACTCGTCCAGTGGGCTTTGTTATACTAGGATCAAGGGAATTTGTAATACTCGATCAAGGGACTTTGTCTTACTCGATGAGGGCCCTTTGTTATACTCGACCAGGGGACTTTGTTATAATCGATCAGGGGACTTTGTTATGCTCGATCTGCGGACTTTGTTATATTGGGACCAGGGACTTTATTATACTTCTTGATCAGGACTTGTTATATTTCGATCAGGGACTTTGTTATACTTTTGTCCAGGGGCTTTGTTATACCGATGAGGGGACTTTGTTATACTCGATCAAGTACTTTGTTATACCGACAAGGACTTTTTATGCTTGACCAATGGACTTTTGTAATACCTGGATGAGGGGCCTTTTGTTATACTCTTTTGATCTGGGGACTTTTGTTATACTCGACCAGGGGACTTTTTTATTCTGGATCAATGGACTTTGTTATACTCGACCAGGGGACTTTGTTATGCTCGACCAGGGGCCTTTTTGTTATACTCGATCATTGGCCTTTGTTATACTCGATTAGGGCATTTGTTATACTCGACCAGGGGACTTTGTTGTTCTCGATCAGGGGACTTTGTTATACTCGACCAAGGGACTTTTGTATACTCGATCAGGGGCCTGTGTTATACTTCATTAGGGGTCTTTGTTATACTCGATCAGGGGACTTTGTTATACTCGATTAGGCGGCTTTGTTATACTCGATCAGGGAACTTTGTTATTCTCGATGAGGGGCCTTTGTTATACTCGATCAGGGGCCTGTGTTATACTAGATCAGGGGCTTTTGTTATTCTCGATGAGGGGCCTTTTCTGGACTCGATGAGGGGCCTTTGTTATACGCGATCAGGGGACTTTGTTATACTTGATCAAGGGACTTTCTTATACTCGAGCGGGGGGCTGTGTTAAACTCGATCAGGGGACTTTGTTATACTCGATGAGGAGGCTTTGTTATACTCGATCAGGGGATTATGCTATACTCGACCAGGGGACTTTGTTATACTCGATCAGGGGACTTTGTTATACTCGACCAGGGGACTTTTTTATACTTGACCAATGGACTTTGTTATACTCGATGAGGGGCCTTTGTTCTACTCGATCAGGGGACTTTCTTATACTCGAGCAGACGACTTTGGTATATTCGATCAGGGGATATGTTATACTCGATCCGGGGACTTTGTTATACTTGATTTGGGGACTTTGTTATACTCGTCCATTGGGCTTTGTTATAATAGGATCAGGGGACTTTGATATACTCGATCAGGGGACTTTGTCTTACTCGATGAGGGCCCTTTGTAATACTCGACCAGAGGACTTTGTTATAATCGATCAGGAAATTTTGTTATGCTCGATTTGGGGACTTTGTTATACAGCGCCTGGAGACGTTGTTATCCTCGATGAGGGGATATGTTATACTCGATCAGGGGACTTTGTTATCCTGGACCAGGAGACTTTGTTATACTCGATCAGGGGACTTTGTTATACTCGATCAGGGGACTTTGTTATACTCGTCCAGGGGGCTTTGTTATGCTTGATCTAGGGACTTTGTTATACTAGGTCAGGAAACGTTGTTATACTCGATCAGGGGATATATTATACTCGATCAGAGGACTTTGTTATACTGGACCAGGGGACTTTGTTATACTCTTCCAGGGGGCTTTGTTATATTAGGATCAGGGGACTTTGTTATTCTCGACCAGGGGACTTTGCTATACTCGACCAGAGGCCTTTCTTATACTCGGTCTGGGTGACTTTGTTATAATCGATAAGGGGACTTTGTTATGCTCGATCTGGGGACTTTGTTATACAGGGCCTGGAGACTTTGTTATACTCGATCAGGGGATATGTTATACTCGATCAGGGGACTTTTTTATACTTGACCAGAGGAGTTTGTTATACTCGATCAGGGGATATGTTATACTCGATCAGTGGACATTGTTATACTCGATTAGGGGCCTTTGTTATACTCGATGAGGGGACTTTGTTATACTGGGCCAGGGGACTTTTTTATACTCGATCAGGGGACTTTGTTATACTCGATCAGGGGACTTTTGTTATACTCGATCTGGGGACTTTGTTATACTCGACCACGGGCCTTTGTTATACTCGATCACCGGACTTTGTTATACTCGATAAGGGGTCTTTGTAATACTCGATAAGGGGGATTTGTTATACTCGATAAGGGGACTTTGTTAGACTCGAATAGGAGACTTTGTTATACTCGACCAGGGGACTTTGTTATACTCGATTAGGCGGCTTAGTTATACTCGATCAGGTGACTTTGTTATACTCGATGCGGGGCCTTTCTTATACTCGATCAGGGGCCTTTGTTATACTCGATCAGGGGACTTTGTTATACTCGATCAAGGACTTTGTTATACTCGACAAGGAGACTTTTTTATACTTGACCAATGGACTTTGTTATACTCGATGAGGGGCCTTTGTTATACTCGATCTGGGGACTTTGTTAAACTCGACCCGGGGACTTTTTTATACTTGACCAATGGACTTTGTTATACTCGACCAGGGGACTTTGTTATACTCGATCAGGGGACTTGGTTATACTCGTCCAGGGGGCTTTGTTATACTCGATCAGGGGACTTTGTTATACTCGACCAGGGGCCTTTGTTATACTCGATCACCGGATTTTGTTAGACTCAAACAGGGGACTAAGTTATACTCGACCAGGGGAATTTGTTATACTCGATTAGTCGGCTTTGTTATACTCGATCAGGGAACTTTGTTATACTCGATGAGGGGCCTTTGTTATACTCGATCAGGGGCCTGTGTTATACTAGATCAGGGGACTTTGTTATACTCGATGAGGGGCCTTTTTTGAACTCGATCAGGGGCCTTTGTTATACTCGATCAGGGGACTTTTGTTATACTTGATCAGGAGACTTTCTTATACTCGAGCAGGGGACTTTTGTTATACCCGAGGAGGAGGCTTTGTTATACTCGATCAGGAGACTTTTGTTAAACCCGGACCATGGACTTTTTTATACTCTGACCAATGGACTTTGTTATACTCGATGAAGGGCCTTTTCTTGTTATAATTTTATCTGGGGACTTTTGTTACACTCGATCAGGGGACTTTGTTATACTCCCTTCAGGGACTTTGTACCGACCAGAGGACTTGGTATTCTGATCAGGACTTGTTATACTCGACCAGGGACTTTTTTATACTTGACCAATGGACTTTGTTATACTCAATGAGGGGCCTTTGCTATACTCGATCAGGGGACTTTGTTATACTCGATTAGGGGCCTTTGTTATACTCGATGAGGGGGCTTTGATATACTCGATGAGGGGGCTTTGTTATACTCGACCAGGGGACTTTGTTGTATGCGATCAGGGAATTTTTTATACTCGATCAGGGACGTTGTTATACTCAACAAGAGGACTTTGATATACTCGATCAGGGGACTTTGATATGCTCAATCAGGGAACTTTGTTATACTCGATTAGGGGCCTTTGTTATACTCGATGAGGGGGCTTTGTTATACTCGGACCAGGGGACTTTGTTATACTCGATCAGGGGACTTTGTTATACTCGAGAAGGGGACTTTTTTATAATCAATCAGGGGACATTGTCATACTCGTTCAGTGGACTTTCCTATATTTGACCAATGGACTTTGCTATACTCGATGAGGGGCTCTTGTTATACTCGATCAGTGGACTTTGATATACTCGACCATGGGACTTTGTTATACTCGATCAGGGGACTTTGTTATACTAAACCAGGGGCTTTGTTATACTCGATCAGGGAACTTTGTTATACTCGATGAGGGGCCTTTGTTATACTCGATCAGGGGCCTTTGTTATACTAGATCATGGGACTTTGTTATACTCGATGAGGGGCCTTTTTTGGACTCGATCAGGGGACTTTGTTATACTCGATCAAGGGACTTTCTTATACTCGAGCAGGGGGCTGTGTTCTACTCGATCAGGGGACTTTGTTATAATCAATGAGGAGGCTTTGTTATACTCGATGTGGGAACTTTGCTATACTCGACCACGGGACTTTGTTATACTCGATGTGGGGACTTTGTTATACTCGACCAGGGGACTTTTTTATACTTGACCAATGGACTTTGTTATACTCGATGAGGGGCCTTTGTTATACTCGATCTGGGGACTTTGTTATACTCGATCAGGGGACTTTGTTATACTCCATGAGGGGACTTGCCACCTCGGACCAGACTCTTTTTGTTATACCTCTCGATCAGGGACTTTGTTGTTATACTCGACCAGGTAATCCTTTTTTATACTGACCAATGACTTTTGCTATACCTGATGAGGAGGCTTTGTTATACCTGGATCAGGACTTTAAGTATACTCGACTAGGGAATTTTGGTTATACTCGACTAGGGGATCTTTGTTATACTCGACCAGGGGACTCTTTGTTATGCTCGATCTAGGACTTTGTTATACTGGGTCAGGAAACGTTGTTAATTCGACCAGGGTACTTTTGTTATACTCGATCAGGGGACTTTGTTATACTCGACCAGGGGACTTTTTTATACTTGACCAATGGACTTTGTTATACTCGATGAGGGGCCTTTGTTATACTCGATCTGGGGACTTTGTTATACTGGACCAGGAGACTTTGTTATACTCGATCAGGGGACTTTGTTATACTCGATCAGGGGGCTTTGTTATGCTCGATCTAGGGACTTTGTTATACTGGGTCAGGGAACGTTGTTATACTCGATCAGGGGATATGTTATACTCGATCAGGGGAATTTGTTATACTGGACCAGGTGACTTTGTTATACTCGTCCAGGGGGCTTTGTTATATTACGATCAGGGGACTTTGTTATACTCGACCAGAGGCCTTTCTTATACTCGGTCTGGGTGACTTTGTTATAATCGATCAGGGGACTTTGTTATGCTCGATCTGGGGACTTTGTTATACTAGGCCTGGAGACTTTGTTATACTCGATCAGGGGATATGTTATACTCGATCAGGGGACTTTTTTATACTTGACCAGAGGACTTTGTTATACTCGATCAGGGGATATATTATACTCGATCAGTGGACTTTGTTGTACTCGATTAGGGGCCTTTGTTTTACTCGATGAGAGGGCTTTGTTATACTCGATCAGGGAACTTTGTTATTCTCAACCAAAGGACTTTTTTAAAATTAATCAGGGGACTTTGTCATACTCTATCAGGGGAATTTTGTTATACTCGATCAGGGGATATGTTATACTCGATCAGGGGACTTTGTTATACTCAACCAGAGGACTTTGTTATACTCGATCAGGGGACTTTTTTATACTCAATCAGGGGACTTTGTTATACTCGATTAGGGGCCTTTGTTATGCTCGATGAGTGGGGCTTTGTTATACGCGACCAGGGGACTTTGTTTTACTCGACCAAGGAACTTTGTTATACTCAACCAGGGGACTTTTTTAAAATTAATCAAGGGACTTTGTCATACTCGATCAGGGGAATTTTGTTTTACGCGATCAGGGGTTATATTATACTTGATCAGGGGACTTTGTAATACTCAACCAGAGGACTTTGTTATACTCGATCAGGAGACTTTGTTATACTCAATCATGGGACTTTGTTATACTGGATGAGGGGCTTTGGTTATCCTCGATCAGGGGACTTTGTTATACTCGACCAGGGAACTTTGTTATACTCGATCAGGGGACTTTCTTATACTCGAGCAGGGGGCTGTGTTATACTCGATGAGGGGACTTTGTTATACTCGATGAAGAGGCTTTGTTATACTCGATGTGGGGACTTTGCTATACTCGACCACGGGACTTTGTTATACTCAATGTGGGGACTTTGTTATACTCGTCCAGGGGACTTTTTTATACTTGACCAATGGACTATGTTATACTCGATGAGGGGCCTTTGTTATACTCGATCTGGGGACTTTCTTATACTCGATCAGGGGACTTTGTTATACTCCATCATGGGACTTTTTTATACTCGACCAGGGGACTTTGTTATACTCGATCAGGGGACTTTGTTATACTCGACCAGGGACTTTTTACTTGGACCAATAGACTTTTGCTATACTCGATGAGGAGGCTTTGTTATACTCGATCAGGGGACTTTGCTATAATCGACCAGGGGACTTTGTTATACTCGATCAGGGGACTTTGTTATACTCGACGAGGGGACTTTTTTATACTTGACCAATGGACTTTGTTATACTCGATGAGGGGCCTTTGTTATACTCGATCTGGGGACTTTGTTATACTCGATCAGGGGACTTTGTTATACTCCCTCAGGGGACTTTTTTATACTCGACCAGAGGACTTTGTTATTCTCGATCAGAGGACTTTGTTATACTGGACCAGGGGACTTTTTTATACTTGACCAATGGATTTTGTTATACTCAATGAGGGGCCTTTGTTATACTCGATCAGGGGACTTTGTTATACTCGACCAGGGGACTTTGTTATATGCGATCAGGGGACTTTTTTATACTCGATCAGGGACTTTGTTATACTCGATCAGTGGACTTTCCTATATTTGACCAATGGACTTTGCTATACTCGATGAGGGCTTTTGTTATACTCGATCAGGGGACTTTGTTATACTCGACCAGGGGACTTTGTTATACTCGATCAGGGGACTTTCTTATACTCGAGCAGACGACTTTGGTATATTCGATCAGGGGACTTTGTTATACTTGATTAGGGGACTTCGTTATACTTGATCAGGGGACTTTCTTATACTCGAGCAGACGACTTTGTTAAACTCGATCAGGGGACTTTGTTATACTTGATTAGGGGACTTTGTTATACTTGATCAGGGGACTTTGTTATGCTCGATCTAGGGACTTTGTTATACTGGGTCAGGAAACGTTGTTATACTCGATTAGGGGATATGTTATACTCGATCAGGGGAATTTGTTATACTGGAATAGGGGACTTTGTTATACTCGTCCAGGGGGCTTTGTTATATTACGATCAGGGGACTTTGTTATTCTCGACCAGGGGACTTTGTTATACTCCACCAGAGGCCTTTCTTATACTCGGTCTAGGTGACTTTGTTATAATCGATCAGGGGACTTTGTTATGCTCGATCTGGGGACTTTGTTATACTGGGCCTGGAGACTTTGTTATACTCGATCAGGGGATATGTTATACTCGATCAGGGGACTTTTTTATACTTGACCAGAGGACTTTTTTATACTCGATCAGGGGATATGTTATACTCGATCAGTGGACTTTGTTATACTCGATTAGGGGCCTTTGTTTTACTCGATGAGGGGGCTTTGTTATACTCGATCAGGGAGCATTGTTATACTCAACAAGGGGACTTTTTTTAAATTAATCAGGGGACTTTGTCATACTCTATCAGGGGAATTTTGTTATACTCGATCAGGGTTTATGTTATACTCGATCAGGGGACTTTGTTATACTCAACGAGAGGACTTTGTTATGCTCGATCAGGGGACTTTTTTATACTCAATCAGGGGACTTTGTTATACTCGATTAGGGGCCTTTGTTATGCTCGATGAGTGGGGCTTTGTTATACGCGACCAGGGGACTTTGTTATACTCGATCAAGGAACTTTGTTATACTCAACCAGGGGACTTTTTTAAAATTAATCAAGGGACTTTGTCATACTCGATCAGGGGAATTTTGTTTTACGCGATCAGGGGTTATATTATACTTGATCAGGGGACTTTGTAATACTCAACCAGAGGACTTTGTTATACTCGATCAGGGGACTTTGTTATACTCAATCATGGGACTTTGTTATACTGGATGAGGGGCTTTGGTTATCCTCGATCAGGGGACTTTGTTATACTCGACCAGGGGACTTTGTTATACTCGATCAGGGGACTTTCTTATACTCGAGCAGGGGGCTGTGTTATAATCGACCACGGGACTTTGTTATACTCGATGTGGGGACTTTGTTATACTCGTCCAGGGGACTTTTTTATACTTGACCAATGGACTTTGTTATACTGATGAGGGGCCTTTGTTATACCGATCTGGGGACTTTGTTATACTCGATCAGGGGACTTTTGTTATACTCATACCAGGGATTTTTTTATACTTGACCAATGACTGCTATATCGATGAGGGGCCTTTGTTATACTCGATCAGGGGACTTTGTTATAATTGATCAAGGACTTTGCGATGCATCAGGGGACTTTTTTATACTCGATCAGGGACTTTGTTATACTCGATCAGGGGACTTTGTTATACTCGACAAGGGGACTTTGTTATACTCGATCAGGGGACTTTCTTATACTTGAGCAGACGACTTTGGTATATTCGATCAGGGGATATGTTATACTCGATCAGGGGACTTTGTTATACTTGATTAGGGGACTTTGTTATACTTGATCAGGGGACTTTGTAATACTCGATCAGAGGACTTCGTTATACTCGACCAGGGGCCTTTGTTATACTCGATTAGAAAACTTTGTTATACTCGACCAGGGGACTTTGTTTTACTCCACCAGGGACTTTGTTATACTCGATCAGGGGATATGTTATACTCGATTAGGGGACTTTGTTATGCTCGGTTCAGGGGTCTTTGTTATACTCGTCCATTGGGCTTTGTTATACTAGGATCAGGGGACTTTGTTATACTCGATCAGGGGACTTTGTCTTACTCGATGAGGGCCCTTTGTTATACTCGACCAGAGGACTTTGTTATAATCGATCAGGGGACTTTGTTATGCTCGATCTGGGGACTTTGTTATACTGCGCCAGGAGACGTTGTTATCCTCGATGAGGGGATATGTTATACTCGATCAGGGGACTTTGTTATACTGGACCAGGAGACTTTGTTATGCTCGATCTAGGGACTTTGTTATACTGGGTCAGGAAACGTTGTTATACTCGATCAGGGGATATGTTATACTCGATCAGGGGAATTTGTTATACTGGACCAGGTGACTTTGTTATACTCGTCCTGGGGGCTTAGTTATATTACGATCAGGGGACTTTGTTATTCTCGACCAGGGGACTTTGTTATACTCGACCAGAGGCCTTTCTTATACTCGGTCTGGGTGACTTTGTTATAATCGATCAGGGGACTTTGTTATGCTCGATCTGGGGACTTTGTTATACTGGGCCTGGAGACTTTGTTATACTCGATCAGGGGATAAGTTATACTCGATCAGGGGACTTTTTTATACTTGACCAGAGGACTTTGTTATACTCGATCAGGGGATATGTTATACTCGATCAGTGGACCTTGTTATACTCGATTAGGGGCCTTTGTTTTACTCGATGAGGGGGCTTTGTTATACTCGATCAGGGAACTTTGTTATACTCAACCAGGGGATTTTTTTGAAATTAATCAGGGGACTTTGTCATACTCTATCAGGGGAATTTTGTTATACTCGATCAGGGGACTTTGTTATACTCAACCAGAAGACTTTGTTATACTCGATCAGGGGACTTTTTTATACTCAATCAGTGGACTTTGTTATACTCGATTAGGGGCCTTTGTTATGCTCGATGAGGGGGCTTTGTTGTACGCGACCAGGAGACTTTGTTATACTCGATCAAGGAACTTTGTTATACTCAACCAGGGGACTTTTTTAAAATTAATCAAGGGACTTTGTCATACTCGATCAGGGGAATTTTGTTTTACGCGATCAGGGGTTATATTATACTTGATCAGGGGACTTTGTAATACTCAACCAGAGAACTTTGTTATACTCGATCAGGGGACTTTGTTATACTCAATCATGGGACTTTGTTATACTCGATGAGGGGCTTTGGTTATCCTCGATCAGGGGACTTTGTTATACTCGACCAGGGGACTTTGTTATACTCGATCAGGGGACTTTGTTATACTCGACCAGAGGACTTTTTTATACTCGATCAGGGGATATGTTATACTCGATGAGGGGATTTTGCTATACTTGATTAAGGGACTTTGTTATACTCGATCAGGGGAATTATGTTATACTCGATCAGAGGAATTTGTTATACTCGACCAGGGGCCTTTGTTATACTCGACCACGGGCCTTTGTTATACTCAATAAGAAAACTTTGTTATACTCGACCAAGGGACTTTGTTATACTCGATCAAGGGACTTTTGTTATATTCGATCAGGGGACTTTGTCTTACTCGATGAGGGCCCTTTGTTATACTCGACCAGGGGACTTTGTTATAATCGATCAGGGGACTTTGTTATGCTCGATCTGGGGACTTTGTTATACTCGATGAGGGGATATGTTATACTGGATCAGGGTCTTTGTTATATTGGACCAGGGGACTTTGTTATACTCGATCAGGGACTTTGTTATACTCGATCAGGGAACTTTGTTATACTCGCCCAGGGGGCTTTGTTATACTCGATCAGGGGACTTTGTTATACTCGATCAAGGACTTTGTTATACTCGACAAGGGGACTTTTTATACTTGACCAATGGACTTTGTTATACTCGATGAGGGGCCTTTGTTATACTCGATTTGGGGACTTTGTTATACTCGACCAGGGGACTTTTTTATACTTGACCAATGGACTTTGTTATACTCGACCAGGGGACTTTGTTATAATCGATCAAGGGACTTTTTTATACTCGATCAGGGACTTTGTTATACTCAATCAGGGGACTTTGTTATACTCGTCCAGGAGGCTTTGTTATACTCGATCAAGGGACTTTGTTATACTCGACCAGGGGCCTTTGTTATAGTCGATCACCGGATTTTGTTAGACTCAAACAGAGGACTAAGTTATACTCGACCAGGAGACTTTGTTATAATCGATCAGGGGACTTTGGTATACTCGATCAGGGACTTTTTTATACTCGATCAGGGGACTTTGTTATACTCGATCAGGGGACATTTGTTATACTCGATCAGGGGACTTTGTTATACTCGACCAGGGGCCTTTCTTATACTCGATCACCGGACTTTGTTATACTCGATAAGGGGTCTTTGTAATACTCGATAAGGGGAATTTGTTATACTCGATAAGGGGACTTTGTTAGACTCGAAAGGGGGACTTTGTTATACTCGACCAGGGGACTTTGTTATACTCGATTAGGCGGCTTTGTTATACTCGATCAGGGAACTTTGTTATACTCGATGAGGGGCCTTTGTTATACTCGATCAGGGGCCTGTGTTATACTAGATCAGGGGACTTTGTTATACTCGATGAGGGGCCTTTTCTGGACTCGATCAGGGGCCTTTGTTATACTCGATCAGGGGACTTTGTTATACTTGATCAGGGGACTTTCTTATACTCGAGCAGGGGGCTGTGTTATACTCGATCAGGGGACTTTGTTATACTCGATGAGGAGGGTTTGTTATACTCGATCAGGGGACTTTGCTATACTTGACCAGGGGACTTTGTTATACTCAGCAAGAGGACTTTGTTATACTCGATCAGGGGACTTTGTTATACTCAATCAGGGGACTTTGTTATACTCGATTAGGGGCCTTTGTTATACTCGATGAGGGGCTTTGTTATACTCGACCAGGAGACTTTGTTATACTCGATCAGGTGACTTTTTTATACTCGAGCAGACGACTTTGGTATATTCGATCAGGGGATATGTTATACTCGACCAGGGGCCTTTGTTATACTCGATTAGAAAACTTTGTTATACTCGACCAGGGGACTTTGTTATACTCCACCAGGGACTTTGTTATACTCGACCAGGGGTTATGTTATACTCGATAAGGGGACTTTGTTATGCTCGGTTCAGGGGTCTTTGTTATACTCGTCCATTGGGCTTTGTTATACTAGGATCAGAGGTCTTTGTTATACTCGATCAGGGTACTTTGTCTTACTCGATGAGGGCCCTTTGTTATACTCGACCAGGGGACTTTGTTATACTCGTCCAGGGGGCTTTGTTATATTAGGATCAGGGAACTTTGTTATTCTCGACCAGGGGACTTTGTTATACTCGACCAGAGGCCTTTGTTATACTCGGTCTGGGTGACTTTGTTATAATCGATCAGGGGTCTTTTTTATCCTCGATCTGTGGACTTTGTTATACTGGGCCTGGAGACTTTGTTATACTCGATCAGGGGATATGTTATACTCGATCAGGGGACTTTGTTATACTGGACCAGGGGACTTTGTTATACTCGATCAGGGGACTTTGTTATACTCGATCAGGGGACTTTGTTATACTCGTCTGGGGGTCTTTTTTATACACGATCAGGGGACTTTGTTATACTCGATGAGGAGGCTTTGTTATACTCGATGTGAGGACTTTGCTATACTCGACCACGGGACTTTGTTATACTCGATGTGGGGACTTTGTTATACTCGTCCAGGGGACTTTTTTATACTTGACCAATGGACTTTGTTATACTCGATGAGTGGCCTTTCTTATACTCGATCTGGGGACTTTGTTATACTCGATCAGGGGACTTTGTTATACTCCATCAGGGGACTTTTTTATACTCGACCAGGGGACTTTGTTATACTCGATCAGGGGACTTTGTTATACTCGACCAGGGGACTTTTTTATACCTGACCAATGGACTTTGCTATACTCGATGAGGAGGCTTTGTTATACTCGATCAGGGGACTGTGCTAAACTCGACCAGGGGAATTTGTTTTACTCGATCAGGGGACTTTGTTATACTCGACCAGGGGGCTTTTTTATACTTGACCAATGGACTTTGTTATACTCGATGAGGGGCCTTTGTTATACTCGATCTGGGGACTTTGTTATACTCAATCAGGGGACTTTGTTATACTCCCTCAGGGGACTTTTTTATACTCGACCAGAGGACTTTGTTATTCTCGATCAGAGGACTTTGTTATACTCGACCAGGGGACTTTTTTATACTTGACCAATGGATTTTGTTATACTCAATGAGGGGCCTTTGTTATACTCGATCAGGGGGCTTTGTTATACTCGAACAGGGGACTTTGTTATATGCGATCAGGGGACTTTTTATACTCGATCAGGGACTTTGTTATACTCGATCAGTGGACTTTCCTATATTTGACCAATGGACTTTGCTATACTCGATGAGGGGCTTTTGTTATACTCGATCAGGGGACTTTGTTATACTCGACCAGGGGACTTTGTTATACTCGATCAGGGGACTTTCTTATACTCGAGCAGACGACTTTGGTATACTCGATCAGGGGATATGTTATACTCGATCAGGGGACTTTGTTATACTTGATTAGGGGACTTTGTTAATCTTGATCAGGGGACTTTGTAATACTCGATTAGAGGACTTCGTTATACTCGACCAGGGGCCTTTGTTATACTCGATTAGAAAACTTTGTTATACTCGACCAGGGGACTTTGTTTTACTCCACCAGGGACTTTGTTATACTCGATCAGGGGATATGTTATACTCGATTAGGGGACTTTGTTATGCTCGGTTCAGGGGTCTTTGTTATACTCGTCCATTGGGCTTTGTTATACTAGGATCAGGGGACTTTGTTATACACGATCAGGGGACTTTGTCTTACTCGATGAGGGCCCTTTGTTATACTCGACCAGAGGACTTTGTTATAATCGATCAGGGGACTTTGTTATGCTCGATCAAGGGACCTTTGTTATACTCGATCAGGGGACTTTGTTATACTCGACCAGGGGCCTTTGTTATACTCGATCACCGGACTTTGTTATACTCGATAAGGAGTCTTTGTAATACTCGATAAGGGGAATTTGTTATACTCGATAAGGGGACTTTGTTAGACTCGAACAGGGGACTTTGTTATACTCGTCCAGGGGCCTTTGTTATAGTCGATCACCGGATTTTGTTAGACTCAAACAGAGGACTAAGTTATACTCGACCAGGGGACTTTGTTATAATCGATCAGGGGACTTTGGTATACTCGATCAGGGACTTTTTTATACTCGATCAGGGGACTTTGTTATACTCGATTAGGGGACCTTTGTTATACTCGATCAGGGGCCTTTGTTATACTAGATCAGGGGACTTTCTTATACTCGGTTCAGGGGTCTTTGTTACACTCGTCCAGTGGGCTTTGTTATACTAGGATCAGGGGACTTTGTTATACTCGATCAATGGACTTTGTCTTACTCGATGAGGGCCCTTTGTTATACTCGACCAGGGAACTTTGTTATAATCGATCAGGGGACTTTGTTATGCTCGATCTGGGGACTTTGTTATACTGCGCCAGGAGACGTTGTTATACTCGATGAGGGGATATGTTATACTCGATCAGGGTCTTTGTTATATTGGACCAGGGGACTTTGTTATACTCGATCAGGGACTTTGTTATACTCGATCAGGGAACTTTGTTATACTCGCCCAGGGGGCTTTGTTATACTCGATCAGGGGATTTTGTTATACACGATCAAGGACTTTGTTATACTCGACAAGGGGACTTTTTTATACTTGACCAATGGACTTTGTTATACTCGACCAGGGGACTTTGTTATAATCGATCAGGGGGCTTTGGTATACTCGATCAGGGACTTTGTTATACTCGATTAGGGGACTTTGTTATACTCGTCCAGGGGGCTTTGTTATACTCGATCAAGGGACTTTGAAATACTCGACGAGGGGCCTTTGTTATAGTCGATCACCGGATTTTGTTAGACTCAAACAGAGGACTAAGTTAAACTCGACCAGGGGACTTTGTTATAATCGATCAGGGGACTTTCGTATACTCGATCAGGGACTTTTTTATACTCGATCAGGGGACTTTGTTATACTCGATCAGGGGACCTTTGTTATACTCGATCAGGGGACTTTGTTATACTCGACCAGGGGCCTTTCTTATACTCGATCACCGGACTTTGTTATACTCGATAAGGGGTCTTTGTAATACTCGATAAGGGGAATTTGTTATACTCAATAAGGGGACTTTGTTAGAATCGAACAGGGGACTTTGTTATACTCAACCAGCGGACTTTGTTATACTCGATTAGGCGGCTTTGTTATACTCGATGAGGGAACTTTGTTATACTCGATGCGGGGCCTTTGTTATACTCGATCAGGGGCCTGTGTTATACTAGATCAGGGGAATTTGTTATACTCGATGAGGGGCCTTTTCTGGACTCGACTAGGGGACTTTGTTATACTTGATCAGGGTACTTTCTTATACTCGAGCAGGGGGCTGTGTTATACTCGATCAGGGGACTTTGTTATACTCGATGAGGAGGGTTTGTTATACTCGATCAGGGTACTTTGCTATACTTGACCAGGGGACTTTGTTATACTCAACAAGAGGACTTTGTTATACTCGATCAGGGGACTTTGTTATACTCAATCAGGGGACTTTGTTATACTCGATTAGGGGCCTTTGTTATACTCGATGAGGGGCTTTGTTATACTCGACCAGGGGACTTTGTTATACTCGATCATGTGACTTTCTTATACTCGAGCAGACGACTTTGGTATATTCGATCAGGGGATATGTTATACTCGACCAGGGGCCTTTGTTATACTCGATTAGAAAACTTTGTTATATTTGACCAGGGGACTTTGTTATACTCCACCAGGGACTTTGTTATACTCGACCAGGGGATATGTTATACTCGATGAGGGGACTTTGTTATGCTCGGTTGAGGGGTCTTTGTTATACTCGTCCATTGGGCTTTGTTATACTAGGATCAGGGTCTTTGTTATACTCGATCAGGGTACTTTGTCTTACTCGATGAGGGCCCTTTGTTATACTCGACCAGGGGACTTTGTTATACTCGTCCAGGGGGCTTTGTTATATTAGGATCAGGGGACTTTGTTATTCTCGACCAGGGGACTTTGTTATACTCGACCAGAGGCCTTTGTTATACTCGGTCTGGGTGACTTTGTTATAATCGATCAGGGGTCTTTGTTATGCTCGATCTGTGGACTTTGTTATACTGGGCCTGGAGACTTTGTTATACTCGATCAGGGGATATGTTATACTCGATCAGGGGACTTTGTTATACTGGACCAGGGGACTTTGTTATACTCGATCAGGGGACTTTGTTATACTCGATCAGGGGACTTTGTTATACTCGTCTAGGGGTCTTTTTTATACACGATCAGGGGACTTTGTTATACTCGATGAGGAGGCTTTGTTATACTCGATGTGAGGACTTTGCTATACTCGACCACGGGACTTTGTTATACTCGATGTGGGGACTTTGTTATACTCGTCCAGGGGACTTTTTTATACTTGACCAATGGACTTTGTTATACTCGATGAGTGGCCTTTCTTATACTCGATCTGGGGACTTTGTTATACTCCATCAGGGGACTTTTTTATACTCGACCAGGGGACTTTGTTATACTCGATCAGGGGACTTTGTTATACTCGACCAGGGGACTTTTTTATACTTGACCAATGAACTTTGCTATACTCGATGAGGAGGCTTTGTTATACTCGATCAGGGGGCTGTGCTATACTCGACCAGGGGACTTTATTATACTCAATCAGGGGACTTTGTTATACTCCCTCAGAGGACTTTGTTATTCTCGATCAGAGGACTTTGTTATACTCGACCAGGGGACTTTTTTATACTTGACCAATGGATTTTGTTATAATCAATGAGGGGCCTTTGTTATACTCGATCAGGGGACTTTGTTATACTCGAACAGAGGACTTTGTTATATGCGATCAGGGGACTTTTTTATACTCGATCAGGGACTTTGTTATACTCGATTAGGCGGCTTTGTTATACTCGATCAGGGAACTTTGTTATACTCGATGCGGGGCCTTTGTTATACTCGATCAGGGGCCTGTGTTATACTAGATCAGGGGACTTTGTTATACTCGATGAGGGGCCTTTTCTGGACTCGATCAGGGGCCTTTGTTATACTCGATCAGGGGACTTTGTTATACTTGATCAGGGTACTTTCTTATACTCGAGCAGGGGGCTGTGTTATACTCGATCAGGGGACTTTGTTATACTCGATGAGGAGGGTTTGTTATACTCGATCAGGGGACTTTGCTATACTTGACCAGGGGACTTTGTTATACTCAACAAGAGGACTTTGTTATACTCGATCAGGGGACTTTGTTATACTCAATCAGGGGACTTTGTTATACTCGATTAGGGGCCTTTGTTATACTCGATGAGGGGCTTTGTTATACTCGACCAGGGGACTTTGTTATACTCGATCAGGTGACTTTCTTATACTCGAGCAGACGACTTTGGTATATTCGATCAGGGGATATGTTATACTCGACCAGGGGCCTTTGTTATACTCGATTAGAAAACTTTGTTATACTCGACCAGGGGACTTTGTTATACTCCACCAGGGACTTTGTTATACTCAACCAGGGGATATGTTATACTCGATGAGGGGACTTTGTTATGCTCGGTTGAGGGGTCTTTGTTATACTCGTCCATTGGGCTTTGTTATACTAGGATCAGGGGTCTTTGTTATACTCGATCAGGGTACTTTGTCTTACTCGATGAGGGCTCTTTGTTATACTCGACCAGGGGACTTTGTTATACTCGTCCAGGGGGCTTTGTTATATTAGGATCAGGGGACTTTGTTATTCTCGACCAGGGGACTTTCTTATACTCGACCAGAGGCCTTTGTTATACTCGGTCTGGGTGACTTTGTTATAATCGATTAGGGGACTTTGTTATGCTCGATCTGTGGACTTTGTTATACTGGGCTTGGAGACTTTGATATACTCGATCAGGGGATATGTTATACTCGATCAGGGGACTTTGTTATACTGGACCAGGGGACTTTGTTATACTCGATCAGGGGACTTTGTTAAACTCGATCAGGGGACTTTGTTATACTCGTCTAGGGGTCTTTTTTATACACGATCAGGGGACTTTGTTATACTCGATGAGGAGGCTTTGTTATACTCGATGTGAGGACTTTGCTATACTCGACCACGGGACTTTGTTATACTCGATGTGGGGACTTTGTTATACTCGTCCAGGGGACTTTTTTATACTTGACCAATGGACTTTGTTATACTCGATGAGTGGCCTTTCTTATACTCGATCTGGGGACTTTGTTATACTCCATCAGGGGACTTTTTTATACTCGACCAGGGGACTTTGTTATACTCGATCAGGGGACTTTGTTATACTCGACCAGGGGACTTTTTTATACTTGACCAATGAACTTTGCTATACTCGATGAGGAGGCTTTGTTATACTCGATCAGGGGGCTGTGCTATACTCGACCAGGGGACTTTATTATACTCAATCAGGGGACTTTGTTATACTCCCTCAGAGGACTTTGTTATTCTCGATCAGAGGACTTTGTTATACTCGACCAGGGGACTTTTTTATACTTGACCAATGGATTTTGTTATAATCAATGAGGGGCCTTTGTTATACTCGATCAGGGGACTTTGTTATACTCGAACAGAGGACTTTGTTATATGCGATCAGGGGACTTTTTTATACTCGATCAGGGACTTTGTTATACTCGATCAGTGGACATTCCTATATTTGACCAATGGACTTTGCTATACTCGATGAGGGGCTTTTGTTATACTCGATCAGGGGACTTTGTTATACTCGACCAGGGGACTTTGTTATACTCGATCAGGGGACTTTCTTTTACTCGAGCAGACGACTTTGGTATATTCGATCAGGGGATATGTTATACTCGATCAGGGGACTTTGTTATACTTGATTAGGGGACTTTGTTATACTTGATCAGGGGACTTTGTAATACTCGATCAGAGGACTTCGTTATACTCGACCAGGGGCCTTTGATACACTCGATTAGAAAACTTTGTTATACTCGACCAGGGGACTTTGTTATACTCCACCAGGGACTTTGTTATACTCGATCAGGGGATATGTTATACTCGATTAGGGGACTTTGTTATGCTCGGTTCAGGGGTCTTTGTTATACTAGTCCATTGGGCTTTGTTATACTAGGATCAGGGGACTTTGTTATACTCGATCAGGGGACTTCGTCTTACTCGATGAGGGCCCTTTGTTATACTCGGCCAGAGGACTTTGTTATAATCGATTAGGGGACTTTGTTATGCTCGATCTGGGGACTTTGTTATACTGCGCCTGGAGACGTTGTTATCCTCGATGAGGGGATATGTTATACTCGATCAGGGGACTTTGTTATACTGGACCAGGAGACTCTGTTAT
>NW_024717440.1:0-15280 GCF_018991925.1 Homarus americanus | reverse complement strand
ACGTAGGAGTGGATGTCGTCGCTCTATATGCGCCGGATGAATGTTGGAGGAGGTGACGACGGGTAGCATGAATAAGCTGGTTTACATTCTACCTTACCTATCATGCCTATGGCGACTGTATCCTGCCTACTCTTCGTATCACGGTGATAGCATGCCAGGTTCGTATAATCTAGCATGGGATGACGTACAAATAAAGAGATGAACATTTAATATACGATATAATGGACGTTACTAGTGAGCTTTGGGTATTACAAGTGGCTGGTACAGGTCGATGGTGATAGTATAGTCAGTAACCATAATTTCTGGCCCATCCACAGGTCGAGCGTAGTGTGGGTAGAGGTCCTTGTGGACAGCGGCTCACTCAGTAGCAACTCACACACCAACACAGCATAAGACCCTTGAATACTTATCACCAGTCGTTCAGGACATACCTCCTTTTACTCTGAATATAAGGTAACTTTTACTACTCCCACTCACGTGAAATAAATAAATTATAATTTATGTCTACTGGAGCAGTAACATGTCCACTACCCACCAGTAAAAGGACACAGCATCAATTTGGGAATATGTCTGAGGCCAACGCAGGAGTATCTGGTGATGTCCCGCACTACATGATCTTGTCAGGGCCACAGCACAGCAGCAGGCCCATGCTATATGTTAACAGATACAGTCCTCTGATACACTGAACACACCGTCGGGCTGTCAGTACCACTCCTCCTGGCCGTGAAGATTATCACCTCATTAGCTGCCTGTTTATAAATATTAAACTATGAAACATCTACACCACACCTCTAACCAGTGGTAATTAATGTTAATATTACTTATACCATAATGTGAAGCATCCGGCAATAAGTTACTAGGGACTACAAGCCCTATAACATTACATGAATTACTGGGGACTATATGCCTATATACTTTATATAAGTTACTTAGGACTATATAACTATAACATTAGTTTATATCTCCCACCCAGCGAGGATAATAGAAATAATGAAATATGAGTACTCGTGATCGTAATTCAAAACTTGTGCACCAGCTGACTAACGTCTCAGGTTGACTCACTTAATCTCCTTAACTCACAGAAACAAACACCAAAGTCTCGGTGTGTTGTGGACGCCACTTTAAAATAAGTAATGCCATATCAAGATATGACAGTAGATACTCTTAGCGTCACTAGCCAGTGTTGCCTCTCTGTCTTAAAGAGAAATAGAGGAAAAGTCTCAACCTTACTCGGGGGTCCAGCGGGACCTTCGCTAGCATCACTCCTTGGGGGCGTGAGGACGGCCGTTCTGGCCCTCTCGGCGGAGTCCTGAAGACCCACAGTTGCCTCAGCACCTAAGGAGATTGGCGAAGAAGGGTGGCCTATGGGATCCAATCGGCGGAGTTCCTGACGGTTCCGGGCTGCCCTTGCCAATACATGCTAGCAGTGTTTCGTAAGTAACAGTATTTCGGCCTAAACAATCTAAATTTTTAATGGCCATCAATGTTGTTCCTCGTGCCAGCAGCCGGGCCCAGGATCACTTGTTACTATCTATACCACTTACAGATTGATCATAATTTCATAATTGAAAGAAAATTAAGTACTGCTACGCTTCAGGATTCACTTCCCTTAAGGATGACGTTGCATTAAGACACATAAAAATAACTACTTTGTATTATAATAATAAGCCACCTTTTATTGTCTGTTGTCACTCTTAGTTGTTAATGGCACCTGACACCTTAATAGTACAGCAGTCTGATATGATGAATTACCTGTAGGGGTCATAAATATGCCCGGCTCTACAGTGTATAGCATCATGACTTGTTTTATTAGTACATGGGATATTTCTCAATGTTTGTGGATAAAATTAGGAACTTGTATTATATGAACTAATGAACAAATTCTCATCTTTCAGTTTTTGTAATATCAACAATGAGATTCCTTAGACTAGGTACAAGTAAAAAATAAAATATTTTCCTCTCCTTTGGTACGATTGTATATATCAATTGAATATTAAAACGCGTTATGTTATGACTCATAACATATCGTTGCTCATAAGTTATGAGCAACGATAGCCTACTGTTTCACGGACAATAATTTGACTAAAGATACAATAATTTAAAATAAGGGATTTTCAACAGTCTATTGATTACTGAACCGTGTATATCAAGTTATCTCAAGAACCTAGAGTATGGCGCCTCCCTCACTACTCTCTGAAACAGCTTCAGTAAGTAAGGCTGAAGTTCAGATGCGAACTTTCAAGGGTTCTGTGTAGTATTGTACATTAAGCTGTGGTTTGCACACACTGTCCTGTCAGGAGCCTTGAGTATCATACACGTACTGTACACACATTAATTTTGTTTTGCTAACTATCAGTATGTAATTTCAACCTAACCTAATTATCAATGAGTTATTTAACCTAACCTAATATAACCTAAGCTACTTATGCCAACCCAACATAACCTAAGAAATCGACCCAACAAAACTATCATGAAATAATTCAACCTAACCTAACCTAACCTAAGCTCATATTTGTCTCCGGCTGAAGTATACCTGACCACCTTTATGTCGTCCCATTAGGAAGCTGATGAGTCTGTGTTATATTTGTTCCTCATTACAAAACGAAATTAATCTTTAAATAATGGTACAGCGGACGACACACACCTATTGCTGTGTTTGGTGACGCGTTGGTTAATGGTGACATGTTGGTTAATGTTGACTCGTAGGTTAATGGTGACGTGTAGCATAAGAGTAAAGTGCTGGTTAATGGTGAGGTGTTGGTTAATGGTGACGTGTTGGTTTATGTTGACCTGTTAGTTAATGGTGACGTGTTAGTTAATGGCAACGCCTTGGTTAATCGTGACGAGTTGATGGTTAATGGTGACGTGCTGGCTAATGATGACGTGTTGGTTAATGGTCTCCCCACTTCATTTTGCTAAGGGTCAAGACTCGTGTTCCTGCCTCACTTCCAACCTACACCGCCTCACTCACCCCTCTGGCAGTTAACACACTCTGGTCCCACAACCCTCTGGCAGGTAACACACTCTGGTCCTGCACCCCTCTGGCAGGTAACACACTCTGGTCCCACAACGCTCTGGTAGGTAACACACTCTGGTCCTGCACCCCTCTGGTAGGTAACACACTCTGGTCCCACAACGCTCTGGTAGGTAACACACTCTGGTCCTGCACCCCTCTGGCAGGTAACACACTCTGGTCCCACAACGCTCTGGTAGGTAACACACTCTGGTCCTACAACCCTCTGGCAGGTAGCACACTCTGGGCCCACAACCCTCTGGCAGGGAACACACTCTGCTCCCACAACCCTCTGGCAGGTAACACACTCTGGGCCCGCACCCCTCTGGTATGTAACACACTCTGGTCCCACAACCCTCTGGCAGAGTAGCACACTCTGGTCACAGCCCTCTGGCAGGTAACACACTCTGGTCCCCAGCCCTCCCTGGCAGGTAACACCTCTGGTCCCCAGCCACTCAGTGAGTAGCACACTCTGGTCACACACCCCTCTCTGGCAGAGTAACACTCTCCTGGTCACCACAACCCTCCCCAGCGGGTAGCACACTCTGGTCCCACAACCCTCTGTGGGTAACACCTCCTGGTCCCTGGCCACTCTGGCTTAGTGCACCTCTGGTCCCCAACGCTCTGGCAGGTAACACACTCTGGGCCCGCACCCCTCTGGTAGGTAACACACTCTGGTCCCACAACCCTCTGGCAGGTAACACACTCTGGGCCCACAACGCTCTGGCAGGTAACACACTCTAGGCCCGCACCCCTCTGGTAGGTAACACACTCTGGTCCCACAACCCTCTGGCAGGTAGCACACTCTGGTCCCACAACCCTCTGGCAGGTAACACACTCTGGTTCCACAACCCAACCCTCTGGTGCATTAACCTCCTGGTCCCTAACCCTCTGGCAGGTAACACCTCTGGTCCCTAACCCTCTGGCAGGTAACACTCTGGTC
This sequence comes from Homarus americanus, assembly GCF_018991925.1. NCBI lineage: Eukaryota > Metazoa > Arthropoda > Malacostraca > Decapoda > Nephropidae > Homarus > Homarus americanus. The sequence continues at coordinate 11,324 of NW_024717440.1, read as the reverse complement.
CCACAGCCCCCTCTGGCAGAGTAACACACTCTGGTCCCGCAACCCTCTGGCAGGTAACACTCTCTGGTCACCCACAACCCTCTGTTGGGGTAGCACCTCTGGTCTGCCAACCCTCTGGCAGGTAACACCTCTGGTCCCAACCTCTGGCAGAGTAACACTCACAGTCCCCTAACCCTCTGGTAGGTAACACACTCTGGTCCCACAACCCTCTGGCAGGTAGCGCACTCTGGGCCCACAACGCTCTGGCAGGTAACACACTCTGGGCCCGCACCCCTATGGTAGGTAACACACTCTGGTCCCACAATCCTCTGGTAGGTAACACACTCTGGGCCCACAACGCTCTGGCAGGTAACACACTCTGGTGCCACAACCCTCTGGCAGGTAACACACTCTGGTCCCACAACCCTCTGGCAGGTAACACACTCTGGTCCCACAACCCTCTGGCAGGTAACACACTCTGGTCCCGCACCCATCTGGTAGGTAACACACTCTGGTCCCGCACCCCCCTGGTAGGTAACACACTCTGGTCCCACACCCCTCTGGCAGGTAACACACTCTGGTCCCACAACCCTCTGGCAGGTAAAAAAAATGATAACACTTAGTTAATATTTGTTAATGTTAGGTTAAGTTAGTTTAAGTTTTCTATTTCACAATTCATTAATACCTAATATGATGACGTACATGATCTCCGATGGCCATTCAGAAGCTTAAAATAATACATAGAAGTTATCGATATTAGGCAATTATCCCTGTTTAGTTTAAGCTTTTACAAATCATCAATCGTTTTTGTCAAATAGAGATAACTTTTTGGTTTTATTATTACAACTTAATATTAATTCGTATATTGTAAGATTTTGTATATTTCTTTTCAGCCCTTGCTTACTGCCATATGATGTTTAATTTATACTTTAAATAGGTTAGGTTAGGTTTGGTCAGGTCAGGTTACATTTTGTAAGAAGATATTCATTTATTTGTACATTTATGATCTACAGGATCGTTTATGGCCGGTGAAAAGTTTCCCAAAAAGAGAAATACCTAGAATTTATCACTAATCGTCAATTATCCATATTTAGTGTAACATATAGTATATATTACGTGGAGTTCCGTTTATATTTGTTTGTTTTCATATTATTTTAGTCAATTATTTGTTGACATTTAGCTTACAATAAGTAAATATTATTAAAAACAACACTGAAAAACTCACAAGTGACTTTGTAACATATAATTAGGTCGAGATAATAATACAAATACCACGTGCTGGCCAAGCTCCGAAAGAGTTGTCCGGGGGTCTAGCTAACCTCTGGTCGGGGCTTGACCAGCACGAAAAAAAAATTATATTTTTTATTTTGGTGACCTGTGGTCAGCATGCTCGACTTTTAAGCGAGTCGACCCGAGTTCGATTCCCGAGCAGGGTAGGACTGTTTTTTTTTTTTTTTTTTTTTACGTCATTTGTCTCTGTCGACCCAGCAGTAATTAGCGACCTGGATGTTAATCGATTAGTGGATTGTGTTCCGGGGTAATGGTTAGCCAGTGCAGTTGGCGAGTTGTCCGGTCTTCTCGGATTATTCCTTGACACTAGGTCATGCAACTCGTTAACTTAGGGTGTGGTAGTTGTGTTGACTATAGCTTCTACACTTAAACAAATTCACGCCTTGGGCCGGCCCATCCTCGTACACGAGGGGCAACCATTATTATTACTTGATTAAATGTTATAAGTATATACTGCAGTTAGTCTATAGTATAAAAGACAAAGAACATCAAAATATATATATTTAGTTCCAGGGTTTATTTAGTTATTTATTACTTGCACTTATTACTGGTATTTGTTTTCCTCTCATCTGTATAGTTTAAATCTTTACTGTTGTTTTGAGTAACTTTAGATTTAATTCTTTTTCTCCGAAACTTACGTCTTTTACATTTTTTTCAGAATACATCATAATATCATATCACCCATGATGATTATCCTGTATGTAAAACGAAAAAAAAATAATAACACTTAGTTAATATTTGTTAATGTTAGGTTAAGTTAGTTTAAGTTTATTATTACAACTTAATATTAATTCGTATATTGTAAGATTTTGTATATTTCTTTTCAGCCCTTGCTTACTGCCATATGATGTTTAATTTATACTTTAAATAGGTTAGGTTAGGTTTGGTCAGGTCAGGTTACATTTTGTATGAAGATATTCATTTATTTGTACATCCTCCTACACTCATTTTCGTCTCCTAACTTCGTCTAACAATAACGTATAAAAGTTTCTGACCTGAAATGTATCGCCAAACTCCTTTAAGTTTGTCCCTGTGAAAGTTTCTAGCGACGAGGAATAAGTTTCAGAATATATCACTTGTGGGGGTACTGGTGTAACATTAATCGGGCTTTTTTTTCTACGAGAGGCGTATAAATACTTCTGATCAGGGAAGTTATTATCAAATTTCACAGGCTTAGCGAAGTAGAAGTTTATGTACTGAAGAACTTTTGAACTTGTCAGGACGCAAGAGAGGGAGGTATGTGTGTGTGGGTGTGACTGTGTAATTTTCCTGTATGTATTTACGCATGTGCACTCATGTATATTTGAACACATGAGATTATGTAGTGTTACTCTATACACTCGGGCAATAACATCATCCAGTAAGAGCCTTCACTAAGACTCACTGTATGATAGACTTTGATCCACACACTGTATCAGCAAATGTATTTATATGTTGATCCTGGACGGCTACGAGCCACCAGCGACCCTAAATCATATGGCCATTAAAAGTAATTTGTACACAGTAAACAATCTAGTAAACTTATTTGAATGGACACCAAGTTTACCGTAATCATTTGTTTGAAACCCATTGAGTAGATCAGTGCACTTACATGCCTCTAGATGGAGTGTGTGTGTTATATGTGTTTAACCCCATGTACCAGTGTTGAGTTTAATGGATCACTGTTCCTGGAATGTATTTTGTTTTTACTGTAAAGCTGAAGTTTGTTTCCATACGATCAGATATTTTATTTCCTTATTCTTGATCATTCCTTTGCCAAATAAGTACATTGCGTCATCTACATAAATTGTGAAAGCTTCTGTAAACACGTTATTTTTCTATATATTTGCCTGGGATAGTATTAGCGCCAAGTTATTATTAATTTGTGTAGATGAGTACACTTTTAATATAAAAAATCCGCTGGTGCATTTATTATTTTCTTATGGCAAGGGTAAGGCACATATTTGTAACTTTGTGTATTATGTAGTTAACTATGTTTGAGGCATTAGTGCTTTACACCATGAAGTAGGTACAGCACATCATAAAACTTAAGCTTTCAGAAATTAAAAAACAAAAATAAGACCTCCTTCCCTGCTGCCTTACACATACTGTGGCTCTAACTCTCCTGTCCGTTGTGATTTTCCACCCTGTCCGACCCTCCACTGTGTCAGCTGACGTGTTCAAACAAAAGAACGTCGGTTTCCGCAGTTACAGACATCAAAATCTAACCATCTATTATTCTTCATCACTTCAAACCTCATAGTTTTCAATTCAATTAGTTTCAATGATAAATTATAATTAAACCCTTTCTGCCAAGGAGTATAATTAAATTAAAAATATCGCAAAAGTTTCCAAACGAACACTGGCGCACAACTCTGGCGCCCACAACTTATAGCATCCACATCGATACCTTTTCCCGGGCTACCTACCTCTTCTCCCTAGCTTATATCCTCACCAGGCAGGAGTCCTCCTCTCCCTACTACACCATAACTTCATAACCCAGGTATGTAATGTATCCTCGCTGGCACCAGAATAGGAAGCCCATGTTATTCTCCGTTAACCTCACAACTTGCCCAAACTCTAGCAGTTAGTCTCAGTGCGGTTATTCGGGCGACCAGACCACACACATGCCGCCGGCCGCCCAGCACCTGCAGGGAGAGCTATAAGGGAGGGAGGCAGTGAAACTCACTCTCAGGACTCTACAACACCCCCGGGGAGAGAGGCAGAGTTTTAACCCTCACCCAGAACAGCTTACGTTTCTCCACGAATCAGATTTAGTTAGACAGCAGTAATGTGTAACACCTGGAGTTATTGTTATTATCAATTAGTTTAGAGTGTAATAACAGTAATTACAATTAACATGTATGCTTTAGAGAAACATTCTGTGTAGGACAGTGAGTGAGAGTTAGAATAAAGAACTATATTGTATTTTAATGATGGTGCTATATTGACGTTACCATTTGTTGAGCCTTAGGACAAAAAAAAACATTTATTCTTACTAATCTTACGTAATTCAGTACAATGATTAGTAAATTAATAGTTGCCATTGAAATCACTGTACCGACATGTTTGATTGATTGATTGAAATAGACATGTCGTAATGGTCACACAGTTAATTATTGGTATTTGGTAATTCTTAGGAACTTATGAGTATATGTCATAATAATTTTCAATGGGATCAAAATAAGGTTTCACAAATATTTTAATATTCAGGCGGTAGATATCTTTTAAGAGGTCTGGGTTTGAGAGGAGTGCATGGTGGTGGTCTCAGTGGGTCTGGGTATCACAAGTTGTACGTCTGTTTGGTCCGGAATTTTAATTTATAATCATGGTAATGTAAATCCATTGGTAGTTAGTACGTACAGTATATACCCATACTAGTTGGTAAATATTTCCGCTATTTTTTTTTTAATAACACTAAACCTCCAGCCATCCATTTACTTGAAAATAGTCATAGTTGTATAAACACGACCAAAAGAATATCCTATTTGAAGTTTAGCCACTCAAGTGCTACCTGGGCGGGCAAGTCCTTAGATGATTCATAAATGTTAAAATTGCGAAGGATCTTGATCTCAACTTTTAAAAATCTCGATCTCGGGAAAAAAAATAGATTTCTTGCTCAAGTAAAGTATGAGGAGTCACCCAAGACCTTAGCCTAATTCTCTGGTAACACATAAGTAAACACACTAGAGCTATAGCCACAGTCAGGTAATAAAAATACTCTTTTTTGGGGTTACATATAATATAAAATTGATAACGATTAGGTAAAAAAATGTTACTCTCATATTTTAAGTAAATTTACTTTTTCTACTCCTTTAGGATCAAATATATGTAAACATTCAAAGCCCGGAATAGAGGCAACCAACTGTCACCTTGTCAGTCTAAGATATCTGTTTTCAAATAGGGATTCAATTTTTGTTTTGTAAAGAAAAAATACTTATACGTTATTTAGTATTTCCTGATGAGCCCTTTAGTTTTAGGTTACATTAAAACATATAGAAAACAATTTGAGGATTATATTTGATATATTCTAATAGAACTTTATCTTTGTATATTAATCTTGGTAACACGTACAGATGTTTCATGGTAGTGATAATTTTAGTCTAAGTAAAATATCACGTGAAACAGCATCTATTAAGCGATTACTCCACAATACAGATTTATCTCTACACGGTCATTATTCCTTTATCAAACTGGTTTTATTATGGGTACGGGTTTACTCCACCCACTAGTTAACGAGGGCATAATAAGGTTAAAACCTATAGAAGCTCGCCTGATGCTCAGTACATTCCGTGTTGTTGTAGCTCATGGTAATAATTTAACAAGATAAAGTCACTTAAGTCCGATGACCTGAATTAATCCAAATTTAAGTGTATTTCAAATGGGAAATAATATCAGGCATCCTTAACCATGGAAATTAGAAGCTGTTTTGATGAGTAGTCCAGACCAGGTGTGTCCGTCACTGATGGCCTTATAGGTGATGGGAGGTTCGCCCACATACACATCAGTCAAAATGAAACTCACTGCGTGTACCGGATAGTTCCTCTCCATAATGATTTTTTTTAAGTATGTGTTAGTAATCGCGAAGTTAGTCTCATCATGTATACTTCCCATCTGTATTATTTTAAACTGGTTTATAGCCTGTGTCGGTGTCTACACTATCACTCTACTTCTCTACCAGAGCTTCTCAACTGGGGAACCACAAAGTATTTTCTAGAGGGTCGACGGATTGAAAACATAGATGGTCTTGGAGATGCCACGCGTTATAAAACAATTACTAAATACTTCTTCTTAATAAAGTTGATACAATTCTGAGAGAGTATTTCACTTCCTCATTTACCGACTTATTAAATTACTGTATGGTTATAATGGAATCATTTTATTGATAAAGTAAATATATTCTTCATTGCTCTGCTTATTGTATTAGTATAAGAATAAATAAGTGACAAAGATATACAAGAGGAGTGAATTATTCATTATAAAATAGCTTTTATACATTAACCAATACTGTATATTAAGAGAAGTGAAGCTGTAATATATAAGCACCTTACAAACTTAATATAACAGAGACACCGTGACCTTACGGGGGGACTGACCATCAGGTTCTGCTGGTTCTGGGTACAAGTCTGAACAAATTTTCCGATGTCTCTTTGTTTAAGTTAAATTTCCCCCCAAAATAATAGTTTAACAAATCTCTTTTAACTTAAACAATCCAACATTTCAGGTTTAATTATAAATCAGATCATAATATCAGTGTTTACATATACACAAGAGTTGAGGCGTTTTCTTGTGTTGATGACAGCAGCACAATCTCGGGTGCCAGTGACGTCGGCCTATGGTAAATTCGGCCAAGTAACCTCGGCCCGCATCCAGTGGTAACCTCGGCCCGCATCCAGTGGTGACCTCGGCCCACATCCAGTGATAACCTTGGGTCACAGTGGTAACCTCGGCCCACATTCAGTGGTGACCTCAGCCCATTTTAGTGATTTCGTCCCATTATAATATTGGCCGAGATCACCATCAATAATTTTCTTTGGTAATAGTTAAGCCATATGAAAAGTACCCAATGGTTAGGTTAGGTTAGGTATTAAGTTTAAAAGTAGTGAAATTAAAGATAAAGATCAAGTACACACGCACACTAATTGATCACCATGGAGTGGTATAAGGAGCTCTGGTGCACCTGAAAGGGGTGACATTACGAGGCTATTGTAAGGCTGGCAGATAAGGTCAAATATTATACATTCCTATTTACATGTATAAGAAACTGTGATGAAAATATTTGCCTAGATAACGATGGACATCCCTCAAGTACCAAAAAATAAATATTACAATTCTTAGAGAGTGACATCCCGATCACCCATGAAACTCTTACATCACGAATATACATAGATTTATTGAAACATTCTCGTTGGTTTTTGAGATACTTTGATGAAATTTATTAATACATAGAGAACTTTATACATACGGTACGGATACGTGAATAAAAACATGCATGTAAAGGTAATCATATACATACCTGCCTACTGAGATACTGTACTGATCCTAGGAGCTTTTATACTCGACATTTCAGATTTTTCTTGTTGTTATATAAAGACCAACGGCGTGTGTATTCGGGAAAGTATTGTAACAGGTAAAAAATATATATTTAAAAAAAAAAGGGGGGGAAAGGTAGTGAAACTTGGCGTGTGGTAACCGCAGAGTTTTACCCCACCACCCCCGGTAATTGATGATACACAACTGCTGGTCTAATGTGTTGTTGCTTTTTACAATCTTTACCCTTGGGTGATGTTCCTTAACTCGTATAATGGTATGTGTTATATACTTTATTAATGCAGCTCTGAGTTTTGATATTTGAGAATAAAAAGTAGTAATTCACCTCATATTAATCAGCTCAATGAGGTATTACAGGAAGTGGATGTATTTTATATGTAATGTTATGTATAATATCTTAGTAATGAATGTCATAAATAAAAGACCAGATAATGTTGTTAACAAAGGGGTCGTCAACTTGTGCTAAGGGGGAGGACGTCTCTGGATTATGTTGTCGAGGCTGTTAGGTAAAACTAGACTCTGGAGCAAGGTGTTGTGGGAGTATATTTTAGAATCAGCTCTTCTCTATCAGCTTAACATAATTATTACAACACCTGAATATCTCTGGGCGAGTTTTTAGTCGAATCGTCTACTGCTTCAGTATTAGTGATATAATTTTTCAATTAATTTACATATCTTTTGTATAAATAGATTTATATTTTAATAATATACAAAATGATACTAATACGAAAAATTTTCTTTTTTTTTTTTTGCTCTCGGAACAGAATTTAATGTGTAGGCAAATATTACTCGTGTAAATCGCCACGTGTCGAAGACCCATCAAGATGCTTCACACATGATGGATCAGTTAATACTTGAGAGAGTAAGAAGAGGCGACACATAACACAACAAAGAGGCAAAATCTTTCTGAGAGAACTATTAGGAACAAAATTAAGCTGTAATAAAGTTTTTTCAGACTTTTTTCATCTTACTGCTTGTGTGAGTCAGCTCTGAAAATGTCTAAAGAATCTTCTAGATAATTAAATTATAAGTTGAAATGGAAAGCAACAAGGAAATATTGTTAAGCAGAAGAGACAAAAATATATCCACTATGAAATTTAAGCCAAATTACAAAATACATTTTACAGTCCAACAAAAAATTTAAAGAACTCTTTTGACGTCATGTAAATTGTTTTATGAATATCCAAAATTTTATGTCGTATGTAATTTACATTTTATTTGTGGGTTGGCTATCGTGTTGCTATCAACTGATAATAGAATTTAGTGCACGTCATCATTTATTTGATCAGTATATAGTTGATTCACTTATTATTATTTTTCCTGAATATACATATATTATCAATCTTTTCTTTCGTTTTCTGTAAATTTAAATACCAACAAATCTTTCTCATCCCAGGTTGATATTCTCAACACCACATCTAGTGAGGACACACTCGCCGCCACTCACTGATTTAGTACCTCGTTTGGGTGCAAGTTTACCGATGTGTTTTTATTGAGAATGTTACTCATGAAGATATGAGTTTATTTTCCTTATAAGATAACTCTTCTTTGTCAAAATTTTTTATATTTAGATAAATTAGGTTATCGACTATGTAGAAGCAATTCGGGACTAATATGAGAGACGCTCCTGCAATATCGGTTACAATGGTATACGGCGACCATTACAATACAGGACGGTGGCAGTGAGTGAGACGAATTTGCTGGACGGAATAAGAGGGTGAAAGATAGTGTAGTGTACAGTACATGGGAGGAGAGAGAGGTAGAAATACTGAGAGAGAGAGATGCTGTTATTAGGTATAGACAAGAGAAGAGGGATAGAACAACCTTCAATGTTTTGGTCAGATAGGGAGACATGTGATAATATATGAATCAATTTGCTTACGATCATTGTGGAATAGGTTGAAGATAGACTAAATCGAGACCAGAATAACTGTTGGGTAAGTTTGAACGAAGAATATGAAACAAAACACAAAAACAAGCTCTTTGATTAATCGAGCTGAAATGTGTTGTTCAGCGAGAGAGGTAATACTTTGTCGGTGCTGGTGATCTGAATACAAGGGTGTGGGTGGAGGAAATGGTAGTGGTGGTGTGGGCAGTTGAGGTATAAAGAACGGAAATGTATTTGAGGTTTCCTCTTTGTACATAATGTATTATAGTACTACACACAGGGAGAAGGGCTCTGAAACTGTCGTGGTTGAGCAAGTTTGTTCTGGAAGTAGAGCAAATAACATAAAACTGATAGAAGGATTATTCAATAGTTGTTTACATCACTACTCTGCTGCAAGTTACATTTAGTATATGATAGAGATTCAGGAGGTGAAGTCCGTTCGAGAGGTCCAGGTTGGAAAAGTTGGATAGCGATTTTATTCGGTTTACTTCCAGGATATGTACTGTCAATATCATTTGTGTACTATAAACACCTTTTAACAAATAGAAAGTGTAGGGAGAGATTACACAGGCATCGTTTTCAAGGCGACCCATCACCAAAGAGTGAAGATACATTTGCAACAAGATGTTTTAACTCCAGGAAGCTGTGACATAGGAAAAACATTGTGAAATGGAGAGTTCCAAGAAGTGCTGTTCCGGGATATGAATATCGGATATTGAGAGATACGGTAAATGCCGATAGATGGTGCAAGATGCTGGCACTATCGGCGGTACTTCGTCAACACAGCGACTTTGGAAATATATACTGTATAGACTAGAGAGAATAGGAAGATGTCACTGTAGTACCGGAAGTGTTAGGGTAAGGTTATAATTGTGGATTAATTTGATTGCTCTCCTCTGCACCAAGTAGTGGTGACAAAGTGCCACGACACCACATCCTGCCCACATATGACAGCAGTAATTAATCTCGGTGAGCATCTGTTTCACGTAAACGCTTGCCAACTGTTTACCGGTTGAATAAGACATAAAATTGGGCCTGATGGATATGCCAAAATCAATGTTGAAATGTACTTTAGTTTAGTTGCGTTGATGAAAACAACGGAGGATAGATCCCACTAGTGACTAAACTATCCAAGCGAGATCCTCCGGAAGAGATGATGTCTGTTGTCTACCACTGAAAACTTTATTTTGAGTGACTGAGGCAGTCAGAAGGGCTGAATCATCTGTATAAGAATGAACTGTTGTTTGTTGTCGGGGGAAAGTGGGCCATATGCAGAGAAAAAATATTAAAGTTACTGAAGCTGTGTCTAGTAAAAGCTCAGGATCTGTATGACATTACACCAAACGGGGCGGACATAGTGGAAGGATTAATACAGCGTCTGATGTTGAGGTGTGAAACATGAGGTTACAATAATAGAATGACAAGACACAAACTAACTTGGAAATAATTATCTTGAAGTTCGGGTGAGGAAGATCAAGAGAAGACAGAGTGAGGACTGTAACATTAAAAGATCATTTGGTAGAGAGATAAATGTCTGAATAAGTAAAGCAGAGATTGTGTTGATGTTTGAAATTATGGAGATAATGGAATAGGATGACTGAATAATTGAGGCAGATAGAAGACAAGTAGATACGAGGAGAGCAGTAGATATACAGTGTAGTAGGCAGCTGTCAAACAGGGAGGTACTACCGCCTGGAAAGATATTGGAAGCATAATGTGTTGTCTAATGGTAGACCCTGCTGCCATATGGCATCACGAATATTGTGACCAAGTCCCAAGTTGCTGATCTGACTTTTTGCCTCACTTACACACAATTGCAGGGTCTCAATTGTTTCTCTTACTTGATAACACAACATACATATACTGTAGTGTAGCGTTTCCCACTATTGATTTTTTTCTTTGTATTTCTTTATTATTATTATTATTATTAGGGTTGTTATTATTATTATTATCATTAATATTATCATTATTATTTTATTTTATTTTTGATTAAAATTTTTATTTACTATGAATTACTGTATTATTATTATTATTATTATTCTTATTATTGCTTATTATTATTATTATTATTATTATTATTATTATTATTATTATTATTATTATTACTATTAATATTATTATTATTATTATTATTATT